>NC_136498.1:7207037-7289537 GCF_053919585.1 Euprymna scolopes
AATATTAAAATATTGAAAAATAAACATAGTTTGGTAATAACCTGCATATCTTTCTCCACCCTTATATATATATATATATATATATATATATATATATATATATATATATATGCGTAACTTTATATATTTATTTTAATTCGGTTCGATGCGTACCTTTAAATAAGCTTTATATACACACGGAACAATAATTCAGACAAACTACATTACTCTCTCTCCCTCTCTCTCCCCCCCACACGCAATATTTATATGTCAAAGTTTAAAAAAAATATATATGGCAATTGAGCTACACAGAATTTTCCGCGTTTCATCCCAGTGGGGATTCGTTATGCTATTTACAGAAGAATATTTTATTAAAAAATAGACTCAATTTTATTTTTTTAAAAATGATATGTTTATTAACATACCATTTTTTACTTTTCTAGTCTTCAACAGTTAATTCTTAAATTCTTAATAACAGGTACCTTTCAAACAGTTGATTGCCTGTATGTATATATATATATATATATATATATATATATATATATGTATATATATATACATACATACATACAGGCAATATATATATGTGTGTGTGTATATATATATATATATATATATATATATATATATATATATATATATATATATACAAGCAGTTCAGCTGGGCTTTGCTTGGAACCTATGTACTGTTCATAACTTTATATGCATATGTATATATTAAAAAGTGTTAATATATACGGTAATGCCTTTCTATATAGTAGGCTTCCTAAACTACCATAGACAAAAGTTAGTAAGGACCGCAGAAGCTCAATTTAAAAAAAAATAACCTTGACCGTTATTTAGACCCCTTAACATTGGTGATTTTGGGCTCAAATCAAATTAAAATGGTTGAGCCATATCCACGTAACCTATTTCTAAAATTTCAATTGTTTAGACCCCAAATTGGCGGAGGAGTTTGGTAGAATCTGCAAAGGTCAACTTTTTTCACGTTGACATCTTGGCTGCGAAACATTCGCATAAAAACTGATTAAAAAGCTTGCTGCGTGTCTGAATATGCTTTATGTATAATTTAAAATGTTTAGACCTAAAATTGGCTTAGTAGTTTGCTAGAGGCTGCAAATGTAATATCTTGTTACCTTTGACTCTTGGCAGCAAAATTTTCGACAAAAACGAGTTCAAAAGCTTGGCCAAGTCTGAAGACACTTTATGTAAATTTTCAAATATTTAGACCAAAAATTGGTTGAGTAATAAGGTAGAGACCGCAAAGCTCAATTTTTTAAAATTTTGTCCCTTCATCATTTATTGTTTTGGTCTCAAATAAATTAGAATGTTTGATCCATGTCATACAAATCCATATCAAAAAATATCAAGTTCTTAGACCCAACATTGGCAGAGGATTTGGTAGAGTTATCAAAGGTCAAATCGTTGAATGTTGACATCTTAACAGCAAAAATTCTCGACGGAAACCGATGAAAAAGATTTTTCAAAATCTCTATACCCCTTATGTCAAATTAAGGGTCAGTAGACTGAAAATTGACAGAGTTATTTTGTAGGGAAATGTACACAGACAGACACACACACACACATACATTTTCACTTTATATATATATATATATATATATATATATATATATATAATCTGCGGTTTGTTTTTCCTAAGGTAAAGTAATCAATGTAATTTAAGGATGTTGACCCAAGAGTTCTCATTACTGTAGTAGAGTAGGGTAAACTTTGATTTCGTATAAGCTGTATCGCCTTAAATGTTTCTACTTACTGGTATTTAGCTGATGGAAATATGCTCATGTTTTATAGACACATATAACTGCTTATGTAAAAACAAATAAAAAAGTATATATTATAATTATATATATATATATATACATACACATACAGATATGCATATATATATTACATATATACACATACATATATATTACATATATATATACTACATATGCATATATATTACATATACATATACACATACTACATATACACATACGTATATATTACATCAACATATATATATATATATATATATATATAGGGAAAATTTTTGGAAGCAAAGAAATATAGGGATTACAAGAGATTAAATGATTGTAACAAGCAAAATAGGTAATATATATATATATATATATATACATATATATGCATACATACATACATACATAATGCTTGCTGTATATTTCCATATGATACACATACATACATACATACACATACATGCATACATACATACATTAATATTTCAACGCCTTCGTACGGGGTACCTTAGTAGATCCGATAATGATAGTGTCGAGTGACTAACGCAAAATGGAAGAGAACAGTAAAATCGAATTCGCACATCGACACCATCGACATCTCGCGATATTTGACGGTCTTGTCAATACATCGTTTCATCACTGTCATTTTTGCTTTTGTCCTTTAACTCATAGACTAAAATATCTGTTTCACTGTGATTACTCACTAATCCAGAAAGGAGGAATCGAATATTGATGGTTATTTTATCTATGGCAAATCTTTCTTACACTATCAAATGATTGACGATGGTAACATTTCTCTTTTCAATTTTTTCGAATGTTATTGATTTTTTATTTTCGTAAAGATTAATAGTTGCTATTTTTTGTAATAGTTGCTATTCCCGTTATTATTTTACGATGACAAAAATGTACAACATTTTTATTACATATAATGATTTACCTTCGATTTATCTTTTACCTTTTATAAAGAGAGATTTGTCTCCTTGTTAGTCAAAATTTAAACGTAATAAATTCAAATTGTAATACAAAACGTGATGAACGTCATTTTAAAAAATATGAAACTATCTCTACAGAAACTGTTGCATTCGAATACTCAACTGCGCCCTAAAATTGTGCATTAAATAATATGTACCGGTATACCTTCTATTTGTTTTCACTTCAAATGTTATTTATACTTTCTATTTATTTTCACTTCATATATGTTTTAATATACTTGCTATTTCATTGATTAATCCCTCAAAACAGATTCTAATACACGCGGATTTCCATATTTTTTAATGCCACCGATCCTAACTATTTACAAATGGAAAGTATTGTTTTACTACTAAATTATAAATAACAACACCGTTTACTCTTTAGATTGAGGTTCAACAAATTAAAGTATTTGGAACTTAATCCGATCTTAAAATTAGTCTTTCTCTCTTATAGATAAAAAAAAATTACCAAGGAATAGTGTACGTTACACCGAATAATGGAAATAATAAAATCTCAAATTATTTCGTCTTAAAAACAGATTTATTATTATCTAGAAATGTAGCTCAGCGTTAAGGCATTTCACTATAGATCCCCTGTTCAAGCCCGAGTGTAGTTCAATGTTTTATTTTATTAATGAGTTACATTTATGATAAAAATAAAAGGTACCATTTAAATCCCTTCAGATTATTTTTTCGTTTGCATATTTTCAAAATAAATATTAATCAGAAGTGATCTTCCAGGTAATTCAGCGCCAAGCCCAAATATCAGCTGACGCGATATTGAAAAGAAACATCGATGGAATTTGATACACGGCATTATTTTTTTAAATATTTTTAAAAATTATTTATTTATCGTTTTTTTGCGAATTTATCAACCGGGCAAATTATTTCTCAATATTCAACAGATGATTTATTCTATAATAATACATACGCAATCTGCATGAATTAAACTATCATGTTTTACTGTATATTACGACCGGGCAACGCTGGACTTCACGCTAGGTTTCAAATATTTATTAAGAATAAAAATAATTCCCTTAGACATCAGTTCGGAAACACTGAGTTATAGGCAATTAAAACAACTATGCAGTTGCAGAGCAATGATACAAAAAAGTTATATTAGGAGTAGCAATGTCATGTACATTAAAGGAAATAATGGATAAATTGCTGGCTGCGTCTAAATTGACGTGGCTGAAATGATGCGTCTAAATTGATGTGGCTAAAATGATGCGGCTAAATTGATGTGGCTAAAATAATCAGAGCGGTTTAAAAGAAATTACCAAGAAATTAATCAAAGGACAAACACACAAGTAGCTTTGATTGTTTTTTGTACACTTTAGACGGCATGTTTACTTAAGCTCATTGATTGGTGCCTGATGACGTAATGTTAAAGAGAAAGGCTGCAGATTGTCATAATACGATTTTATGCAATGATGGTACACGTAGATTATGCTTTTAAGTTTTTTGTTCTCGCGCGATCGGAGTCAGGTTGATGTTGTCAGAGTCGATATGATGCAAGATGCAATCAGCAATAAGAGCAGTGCAAAAATCAAGATCAATTTTGAGGCATCAAAAAATGTATTTCACGACTATTGTTTGGCGAACGGGGGTTCTTAGATATTCATCATCTTGATCAGGAAATATTTCTGCACCAAAAAGGTGCTGACAGAAAAACATTCAGAACGTTTCCCCCCTTAGTCTGCGATTATATAATCTTTAAACTTTAACGCATTGAAGAAAGACCTCAGAAGAGTAAACATTTATGATGCACGATATTTTACTAGTAAATGTGAATGACAGACGTATCAGTCGTTTGCGTCTTTGTCGACAGAAGAGGAGAAACGATAACTCAAAATATCAGTGGCCAGAGTCAATTCACCCAGGTGATATACATATATTTTTTAATTGGCATATACTTTTTCCAACAAATATTGGCGTTTCGAACTTGAGCGTAACAAACTGACACAAACTACTTTTTCATTGCAAAAGCTATTTCAAAGTTGATATGCCGATGAAAAAGCTATTTCAAAATTGATAGACCGATTAAAAATATGTTTCATAGTGGTTGATTTAGGGGAAATCGATTCAAAGTTGATAGACCAATGCAAAATCCATTTCAAAGTGACGCATTATAGACCGATGACAAAGTTATTTTTAAGACAACAACGAAAGGCTGATGAAAATGTTACTTAAAACTTGTGCGTTAAAACTAATAAAAATACTATTCGCACCAAAGCGCTACATACCGACGAAAACATTATTAAAAACAAAATATAAAATTCCGCTATAAAAACGCCGGTACGAATTTGTATAATTTTCAAAATTGTATTTTCCTAACACAGCAGGGCAAGCTGACACACATTTGTCGATAGGCTGTATTCCTTTAGCAAAGTAATTCTTGATACGTGACAACGAAATATATAGGATTTACAAATACCTCTTTTGACATATTCTTTATATGTTAAATTTTTTATCTTTAAGAAAAGTGAATTAGAAAACAAAATCAAGTGTTATATATATTTTTTTCTCTAGAACAAGAAATGTCTATTTTTGTGAGTAATTTTTTAACAAAAATGTTGAATTGCGTTTCGGATAGCTGATACATTTTGTTATTCGACAGTAAAGGAAAGCATTTTTTTGTACAAAAATAATTTCAAAGACAGAAGTGAACAAGGTAAAACATTTTTTTTTACTAGATTTAAACTGAAAATGTTCACAGGCAACGGTACTCTACTCCCTTTCCCCGTCTACATTTCTCACTATTTTTCTTGTTGTATATGTAGTACAAAGCTATATACACATGCAGAGTGATATATATATATTGAGAGAGAGACAGACAGACAGACACAGAGTAAGAGAGAAACGATTAATTTCATGAATACATATGCAATATATACCTACAGTAATATAATAAATTGAGTTTATATTTTAGTGTTTATTTCCACACTGCTAAGCACGTAAGTAGAGCTTAGTAGTATTGCATAAACATCGATTTATGGCAATTAAGCTACAAGCTGACATTTTCATGCATGGTTGAAACAAGAACGCCTCAATGTAGTTTAATTACCGTCAATATATTTTCATGCTTCACTATATGCGGCATAATCGCGTTGACATACCGGTTCTCGTCAGATAACTGAAGTTAAGCAAAGTGCAACCTGATCAGTATTATATGGGTGACCATTTGGGAATTCTAGACGCTGTAGGTGCTCTCCGCTTATCTCGACATTTGTTTCCAGTCGTCCTGTATATACACTTTATTTGCCACTAGTATTTACCAAATGTCGATTCAGGAGAGGCGCAGTTGAAAATTGCGAATTCCTGACACAAAAATTTCACGCGCAGCACCCCTTCATGAGTATCCATAGTCTGCTAAAGATTGAAGGAGCCCCATATATTCATACGCACATACGCATATATATATATATATACATATATATATATATATATATGTGTGTGTGTGTGTGTGTGTTTGTTAGTACATACATTAAACTTTCTCTATATACAATGGGGGCTAAAAAGAAAGCACTTGTCATTTTTTCCAAAACCGCCAATTTAGCTTAATTAAATGTAACTGTTTAAACACCTTAAATATCTCGCTTTATGCGACTTTTATTTCTCTGTAATTTTTCCATTTAACTATTTGTCCAGTAATCCTATTTGAAAATAATTTCTCAGACTGGCTACAAATAGCTGTATAGTGTTCTAACTACGAAATGAGAAAACTTATAAAACTATATATTACACTATATATATGTATATATATATATATATTATATATGTATAGATATATATATGAATATTATATATATGTATATATATGCATATATATATGTATATGTATATATATATATGTATATATATGTATACGTATATATATATATGTATATATATATATATGTATATATATGTGTATATTTGTATATGTATATATATATGTATATATATGTATATATGTATATATATATGTATATATGTATATATATATATGTATTTATATATATGTATATATGTATTTATATATATATGTATATATATATGTATATTTATATATATATGTATATATATATGTATATATATATGTATATATATGTATATATGTATATATATATGTATATATCTTTATATATATATATGTATATATATATATTTATATATATAGGCGATAGACGCACTCCAAAATCTTTAAATGGTTTTTGGAGTCCGCTCTATGTAGCACCTCGAACCAATCTATTTTATATCTATCGGCACAGCATGGGTTGCTAACCAAATGCTGGCCAATGGCAGAGTCCAAGGCTGCAGAAGGATGGAGACCACCAGACCCCATCCTCCCTTGTCTGATCTTCGATGGAACATGTTGGTTTATACGAGTCAAAAGGTGCGTCAACCTTTTTTGTGCCGGCAAAAAGAAACATCAAACGCATTGTTTCTCTTTGGCGAACTTTGAATTCTTTCTCCCGCTTTTTTTTTTCTCCCTCGTCGTGCCTATATTTTAATCGTTTTTAAACGTAAATAAATTTAATTAATGTCCCCGTACGTTTGGCACATTTAATAAGTTCCCCAATAGAACTCTTTATTTTTGTTACAATATTATTTAGTTATTATTTATTATTTAGATTGCTATCGATTTACTCCTGACGAGATGATAGCCGAAAGAGCTCTCGAAAAACTTCCACCTAGTACTTTAGTTAAAACTATATACAAATTCTGTACCTCTAAACATTTATTTGTATATATATATATATATATATGTATATATATATGTATATATCCATATATGAATATTTATGTATATATATATGTATGTATATATATGTATATATATGTATGTATATATATATGTATGTATATATATGCATGTATATGTGTATATATATGTATGTATATATATATATGTATATATATGTATGTATGTATATATATGTATATATATATGTATGTATATATATGTATATATATATGTATGTGTATATATATGTATATATATGTATGTGTATATATATGTATATATATATGTATGTATATATATGTATATGTATGTATATGTATATATATGTATATGTATATGTATATATATATACATATACACATATATATGTATATATATATGTATGTATATATATATGTATGTATATATAGATGTATGTATATATATGTATATATATATGTATGTATATATATGTATATATATATGTATGTATATATATGTATGTATATATATGTATGTATATATATGTATATATATGTATGTATATATGTATATATATGTATGTATATATGTATGTATATATATATGTATGTATATATATATGTATATATATGTATATATGTATATGTATATATATATGTATATGTATATATATGTATATATATGTATGTATGTATATGTATATATATATGTATATATATATGTATATATATATATATATATATATATATATACTCGACTACCCGTGACCCTTTGGGTCAGTATGTTATATTAGCTATGGAATTAATGTATGAGCGTGACACTTGTGATGTAAAGAAAATAGTTTTTGTGACATTTCTATGAAAATATACTGAAAATAAAAAAATATAGATTTACTTCTATGAGTCGTTCTGTTTATAATCGCTGATATAAAAAAAAATCACAGCTATTGTATTATATGTGGTTTGTCATACTGCACTATTCAAATTTCGATATATCGTTTAATTTAAACGCGAAAAAAAAAACAATCGAGACGCTTAAAATGTACACAATATAACAATATGTTGTAAAATGCTATTATCGTTGTCAACGGGTTTAAGTAGATTTATTTGTAGAAAATGGCGTTAAAATAACTAAAACGTAATACGGAAATGAACGATGTAAAAATGCAGAAAGTATTATCAATTATTTAGATAAAAAATATTACCGTAAAATGTTGTTCACATTCAAATTACATGAATAAAGCAGTACACTAGATTCTTTGCACAAAGAAAGTGTCTAATATTTTAAGCAATTTCAAGTCTTTAAGAAAGTTTTTTTGAATACGTCAAAGACTACATGATACTTGACTTCATTAAAGAGAATTTTGATTATTAAAACGTAGAAAAGTTTTTCTAATTTGGCCTTTTCTCATTAGAATAGTTCTGAAAGTAAAAAGCAAAATATAAAATCATGTGCCTTTATCATTGTAAAACATTCATTTGGTTACGTTTTGTACGAATGAAAATAGACAGAAGATGCCGTTGTAACGTTTTCCGTAATGAAAGTAACTAAACGAGAAAAATAGATTCATTCTCTTCGGACTCGTCTTTCCTATTAGAATGAAGAAAAGGGTGGGGAAATGGCGTAAGATGCGTGTTCGTTTTTTTTTAATAATGACACGAAATGATTTCTTCCGTGTCATTATCAAAAAAGCAACACACGTATTACGCAAAAACACACTGATATGGCTTTATATTGTAAAAAATAAATTAGAAATAGAAAAATTACGATATTTAATAAAATAAGTTTCGAATAAGTATTTCTGCAACATGTACGTATGTATAGCTATGAACAAAGGACCCGGTAATTTCAGTTTCCGCTAGCAGAGTTCATTTAATAAGTTAAAATAACGCTACTACATCTGTAGGATTACGTATGGGAGAGTGAAGTGAAGAGAATAAATTATAATGTTTAATTAAACAATAATGTGGAAGTGATACGGAAAGAATCGACTTGTGGTTGGGTCATACGTTTAAACAAGTTTACTTTCTTTTACAAGACTAAATGTATAAACACCGAAAAATAAACTCGTACATTCTTATTTGATATTTATCCCAATAAGAATGTCGAACATGCTTTTATCTATAACTTGGCTGTTTACAAGTCCACCGATCAGTTAAAGCCCATTTCGTACAACTCATTTATATAGTTTGTCCGTTAATATGTTATTATATTTTATTAATCACTGTAAATATTAGTTTAATCGAATTAGCGTCATCCTGCAAGTACAGTGAATATACAATATAGTAATAATGGATTTTATTCCGACCTTATATTATTTATCAGGCATTTATTCGAGATGAACCTTTGGTGCGTAATCTTCCTACATGAACGGTTAATAATAAACGGAGTTTTACTTCGTTTATTTCCAGTCCCGCTAATTAATTTAACGATTGATCTAATGATATTAGAAACGCGAACACAATTATAATATTTAGACAAAACACATCATTTATTACTTCTGAGTCTTGCTGCTCTATTTATATGTTGTTTTGCTTCCAAATAAGATTCCGAATGCGTGTCTTCATAGATTTATTTTAAACCAATCATTGTAGTTTACATTCATGGTCAAATATGGGCTGGAGTATCTAAGATACGTCTCTCCCTCTTAGACAAGATCCAATAAAAGCGTTTCAAACCTAAAAAAAAAATACAATATTACTTTAGATCAAAATCAAGATCAGAATAAATGTAGACTGAATAGGTTTTGACTCAGAAAACAAAAATATCACCTCTCCCGCCTTTGAACGAAGCTAGGTAAAAGACGTTGAGGACTAACAGAATAAAGCAATCGCAAGTTACAAGACTGCCGAAAATAAACCCAAGACGCATTTGCTATTCTCCAGTCTTGTATAAGCTTTGTGATATTTTTCTTGACCAGCTTTCAACTAGATCTTGTAATGAGACTCCATGCAGTATTTGATTTTATTTACACGCGATTCCATTTCTATTATAACCTAGACTCGTACTACCTAAAGTCTCATCAACATTAAGTTTTATTAAGAGTGATCAGATCTCTGAGAAGACCATCGTTCCAAACCCTCTCTAACAGCCTTAAATATATCTAGGGCTACCGCTCTACCCTCCCCGGCTTTGTCCAGTCTATGGTATATACGTTCGGAGATTACAGTTAAGATATAGGCTGTAGAACGAGCTTGCCTAGATCCATATTGTTGGTCGGTCAGAAGTTTAGCAGTGGTAAAGTGATAGACTAGAGCTGGATTAATCAAGGACTCAAATATTTTGGTTAAAGCGGGAGGAGACTAATGAGGAAAAAATTTAATGGGCCAGTTCTTTCGCCACAATTTTTGTAAACTTGTACCACAGAAGCAGTTTTCCAGCAGTCACAAAAGCAAGATTCGTTAAGGCATTTGTTGTAAAGTTTACAGAGGACTAGAGCAACCTAAGCGAATCATTGTTTTAATAGCACATCCGGGATGAAATCGAGTCCACATGCTTTAGTGGTGTCTAGGTATTTTTATAATATCATGCACCTGAAAAGGGTTGATATTTAGATCATCTTGTGTGGCATCGATCCGCACAGAAATGTCATGGAGGGTGTGGTTCGCTGGGTGCAATATGGAGTTAAAAATTGTTTTGTTTCATTTAATTTTAGGTGGGGATCCAGACACAGATTGCCGAAATTTCTGGTGGTGAAGTTGTTACCTTTTACTCTTTTGGAGAGTAGATTGCATTCTTTTGTGGGATTTCTCAATATCCGTAGTATAGCACTGTGTCCAAACTTAACTTAATTTTCAACCAAACAACGCCGGGTATCCATGCTAGTAATATATGTATAAAAAATGCTAGCTCAAGTTTTACACAAATCTCGGTTTGGTATTTTTTAGATTAGGTCTACCTCCGCAATTTTCTTTTAAATGACTACTTTTATAAGTTTTCTACTATGCTGAATACGGAAATCGCATTGAAATTTTGCAGAAATAAGTAGTTACCGATATATAGAAAGTTGTATTATGCATTGTATTCTTTGGCAGCCATCGGTTTACGCGCATGCGCGCGTTCCATAAACAAATTTACGCACGTAACAAAGATGACGGCCAAATAATACAATGCATAATACAACTTTTTATATCTCGATAACTTATTATTTCTGCAAAATTTCAAGACGATTTTCGTATTCAGCATGGCCGAAAACTTATAAAAGTCGTCATTTAAAAAATAATTGTGGAGGTGGACCTAATCTGAAAATTTACCCTAGGTTTTTGTAATAAATAAGTTTATCAAGCATTTCTCTTTTGATCTAAATTTTTAAAAAATAGACTAAGATTTAACATTTTTCTTTCACTTTTAAATTAAATTCAAAAATAACTTTTGATTTAGTAGATTTACTAAAATATTTCACATAATGAAAGTCTCGGAATATTAAACAGCCATCAACCATTTTATTTGGTATCAGTAGTTAAGAAAAATACAATTCAAAGTTGTAACTGTTGTGACATCGGTTGACCACGAGATGACGTTTCACGCATATAAAGGAGAGTGAAACTTATTGGAGTCATTTGATGAACACTGTTGGATTAATTGTTAACTCACTTACCAGATGTGCTACCCGATGCGTAAGCAAAGTAATACATTGAAGCTGTTGAATATAATGTTACTAGTAAGACGCACGGTGTTGTCAGGTCGTACAATACGCTTAAACATTATATTTTGATTTATGCAGATTGTGTATGTATAATTACTGAATGAATCCTATATTGATTATTATATCTTACGAGAAATAATTTGCTTAGTGAACTGATTCGCAAATAGTAATAATAATAATAACATTAATAATAATAATAATAATAATAATAATAATAATAATAACAACAATAATAATACATTCATTAAATTCCATCTGTGTTTGTTTACAATATAACGTCAGCTGATATTTGGATTGGTGATCTTTATAATAATCTTTATTCTCTTATAAATAACACATCATTTTTACATGGGGATATTTTACGTAATACAGGTCAAGTTATACTCAGATAATGTAAAATATTCTCCTGCAAAAAGTCTTCAAGATCTATAAAAGAAAAACTATTGTTAAGATCACATTCTTTCGATTCGCGATAACTATCGGAGTTATCCATGTACAAAACATATCAAAGAATACTGCCAAAAATATTAATTACCATTTGTGTGAAATATGCAAAATATAGGTTCGGCCGTTTCGGAACCTATAAGGAACTCACACGAACACACTGACTTTTATATAATAGTAGAGTTAGATTTGTTGTTTGCAGTAAAAACGAACGTTTACAATTTAAAAAAAAAAGAAAATAAAAAACAGCTATATTCTTACTTGGAATCATCTGCAAATATGAACATCTATGCATTGTGTCTGTGTCCGCTATATAAACTAATGACATTCTAATTTATTTATTTCGACTAATGTAGTTTTATCAAAAAGGGGATGGTTCGAAGGTGGTTCTTTTGAAACGTATAAAATATTCACATATGTTGTAGATGACTGCCATGACGATTGTTGTACAAGCTCGTCGACATGGTCTTCATAAGTACTTAATAGAGCCCTCGATTATGCGGTTACTTCCGGTGCTCTTGAGGAAAGACGCAATGTGTTTTGTAGACAGGGATTGAATCTTGCATCATTTCTTATTCTCGCCGTTGCAACAAAATAAAACATTCGTGTTTGTATGCATCAACATTTTAAAGATTTATTGTGGGAATTAAAACACCCAGGCTAATTCGATTGTCGCTCTTTAACTCTGATAACCGGAGAGCGACACGGCCACATGACTCCTTATTTCTTTCTATCTTTTTTCCTCCTTTCTCCTGAATCCTCGACCAGTCAACATGAAACAAAGAACCGCTCTAGTAGCATTTGCCACACAACAACGCTCCTGACTCTCCTGTCAAACTCTAATCAACCACAAGTAACGTTACTGCTTCTCAACAAAATCTTAGTCTTATTATCTACATCGTTATTATTTCTTATGTGAATTAATGTAATAATAAATTAGCATTCTTTCGCCGATATATACCGGTATGTTTTCGTCATAATTATGCGACCTTTTACTTTTCAATCACTCTACCATTAAGTTCATACAACCAACATGGGGACGGGATCGTCTGTAATATAAGCACACCTTCCTGCCCCGCTGTATGTATATGCGTGTACGTATGGTGTAATATCACACATTGTTAGAACCAGAAAATAATTTCTTAATTATACCCTTTATCTTTTTAAAATGCATCTTGTGTGCCTCTCGTGTAATATCCGGATAAAATACATGACCTGTGATCGAATAGTTTCAGAGCATAAATATGCATATAACGACAGCAATTAAATTATATATTGGTTGCCGTCTACAAACGCTCGATGAGAAAAGAGATCGATGACATTTTGTTTTCATGACAAAGAGGATATGCAGAAACATTTGAAGATTTTGCGAACAATTTAATGACGATCAAACCTTTTTTTTTGTTTTGGTTGAACAACATCATTTTGAGGACATCAGCTAATGCACTAACGTCACAGCGACCGACTCTTTCCCCGTAAAGCGTAGCGTTTCTACGGTTCGATATCTACTCTTTTGCAGTTTGCTAATCGAAACCTCTTGTATCCAACCAACTGTGCAGTTTATCTGAGCGTCTACATCGCTATACAGATCGATTAACTAACATTACCAATATGATATTTTTTTTTGCTTTCTTTTTACCTTTTTTGGACACAACCAAAATGTTCACCCGCCAACAAATTGTCTGTATTGATTCTTTCTCTTTAAAGGAATAAAACAGATTTTTGTTCCGAAATGACGAGAGAAGGATTTTGTACGAGAGAATTGTGTACAGTCAAATACAAGCAGTATTAACAGCGAACACAGTTATGTAGCTTTTCCGTTTTTTGTTCTTGTTTTGGAATCATGTCAACCAAATACAATACATTGAAAAACAAATACAGCATTCTCTTTTCCCTCTATTTATCATATATGTGCAGGTAAATAATTACACACACACACACACACACACACACACACACACATATATATATATAATGAGAGAGAGATAGATACAGTAAAATCTTTAATAAGAACACAATCAAAGTGTCTTACTCAACTATGCCAAACCTTCATGAAAAAAATAATTAGTTCTAACAATAAAAAATAGTAATATACAAAATACAAATACAGAAAATATAGCAGCCTGTAACTGTAGAAGAAAAAATAGATGCCGTCTAAAAGGTTTAGGCAAAATAAAAATGTAGTTTATAGCTGCACAGTATCACAAACCCCAAATGTAAATGAGGTTTACAGTAAGCATAATTCGACCACCCGATTAAATAACTACAACAACTTTAACAAATCTACCAATCAAATACAGACCAACCCATCACATACCAATGCCACCCCTTATCTACCTGAAAATAAATATAATTAAACAAGATGCAATCTACTTTGGTTCCACATCTTATTTCAACCCATAAGCATTCTTTTAAAAACCTCCCCTGTTGAATCAAACCACTCTATCCAAAGAATATTTCCTTTAATTTGAAATGGCAAATAATAGGATCATATAAAGGATATACACCAGGAGATAGATTCTGTGCACTTTGTACACAGGATACCCTAAAGATATTAAAATATGACGATATCAAAAATAGAACCACCCTCCTAAATTCAAGAGAGGAGCTTATATCCCCATGCGGTCATAAACGTTGTTTTAAATTTAACAAATATAAATCACCATAAGTCATTAAAAATGTTACTTATTAATATTCAATCTTGAAATTTAAGTTTAACTTGATACACTTATTAATAACATTTTGATCATCAATATTATTATTAATATTAGTTTATCTGATATATTTACAATTATTGTATATTATTTAAATATATATTTAAGCTTAACCTATACTATATTTATTAATTTCAATAAATAAATAAAGTATTAAAAATACTTAATTCAATAAGTTCCAAATATATTATAATCTAAATGGAATGACCACTAATTATCTCCCTTTGATTATTTAATTAGAAAAATAAGATTATCTCGCTTTTTTTTTTCAAATATTTGCTAAATTTTAAATAAGGCGTTTACTAACATATTCTAACCGTTAAAAATGTTCCATTGGCGTTCTTTTTGAAAATTCAACATTTCGTACATTTATAAGCTACAATCAACATCCAAATGAATGCTTTGATGATAATTACTGGTTTCAAAAGGCGAACAATGAAAAGGCAAGTATATATATATATATATATATATATATATATATATATATATAATTCTGAACTTTTATTAAAAACATATTATTATAACCTTATGTTTAAACCAAATTCAGATTTATAATTTTATTCTATTTTTATTCTCAACCCATATTACTTTTCTTATCAAGTAAATATTTTCCTTTTTATTTTAATTTTTTCAAGATATATCTGCCTTACTTAAAAATTGCTAGGTTTATTTATGGTGTCTGTTACCTATAAAAAACCCACACAATACTTTTTTCTGAAAAGGAGACTTTACTAAACTATATTCCAAAACTATTGTCCGTGGCTTAATGTCTATCACAATAAAAACATCGTTTCCGAAACGATCGTACAAATTATTGATTTTGTTCCTTCTTATGAAACACCTTTTTAATTTTTAATTCTAATTTGAATTTTAAATTATCAATCGCATTACAATATATATATATATATATATATATATATATATATATAGTCTTGGAAGTTTTTAACCTTTAAAACTATACAAAAAATATTTTTTATCATTCGTTAGAAAACCATCTAGCCAGTAAGTCATTTAATCACTTGCAATCACTGCATCAACTCGCTCTCGAATTTACTATAATACCAATAATTTATTTTTCAAGGGATCATCAGTTGTTTACCATGAAACACTGTTTCGGGGATTTAAAAAACAAAACAGTATATTACATCATGGCTCCCCAGCCGTGTTGATCAAACACCACCACCCTTAATCTTAGGAAGAAGACATGTTTCAAACATTTGATCCAGTTTTCTATATATATATATATATATATATATATATATATATACTTTTCATTTTACATATAAAAGTAGCACAATTGACATGTATATAGCTCAATAGTCTAATACTAGAGTTATGAATATTTCTGTAAAATACCACTTAAAGAACTGACGATCACATTACTGCTAATTTTAAAAATGTTGGTCTTTTCTTGGAAACAATTACGTACAGTTTTGTCGGCCTAGTGTTGGTATCTAAGTATATAATATTCCTTAACTATAAGTTGTACTATTGGGCGCACCTCTTCAGCGCATTAAAAACTGGATTCACTAATGATTTAACCACGTGTAAAAGTAATAAGAACCTTCACTTTCTGAAAGCTACAATATCGAAAACGTGTGCTTACAGTTAGCGATGTTAAATTTTAGCTTTTTTTCTAATCTACCGTCTGAAACAATTTGATTAACGATTTTACTTTCAGTGTTTTGTTTGCATATTTTTAAAAAATATCGTTCAGTGATCGCTTTGATTATTTTTTTAAAAATATCTATTTTATTTTCTGAATTAATAATTATTTCTAATATCTTAAGCTCATGGTGTACTATTATTAATAATCTAAATATTAATTTACTTGTTTTCGGGAGTCACAAAAATATCATCATCGCAAACATTAATAAGTGAGACGAATAACTCTAAGTTAAAAAGCATAAAAACGCTTCGTTTCCAAGAATAAAAAAATGACATGGTTGCGTGTTTACGATTTTAACTTGGTTATATTGTTTTATAATTTAAAAAAAGATCATATATAGAGAGGAATATAATTTTTATATAGATTTTTTTAATTTAAAAAAAAAGCGTAGTCATGAATTGACATCTTTTCAATTATCATTATTATTACCGTCATTATAATTACTATTATAATCTATGGATTGATACGCTTATTATCTTCCACTGTTATTATCCTGAACATATTATTGTATTTTAATTTAAGTACATAGAAGGTAACAATGATATAGTATCAATATACAAGCACATACATTATATATATATATATATTGATATGTATATATAAATGTATATATATATAAATATATATATATATATATGTATACAAATATATATATATAGATAAATATATATATATGTATAAATTTATATGTATAGATAAATATATATATATATAAATATATAGAAACATATATGTACATAAATATATATATGAATATAAAAATATATATGTATGTGAATATATATCGATATAACAATATATATGTATATAAATATATATTGACATAAAATATATATGCATATAAATATATATTGACATCAAATATATATGCATATATATGTATTAATATACATGTATATATATAAACATATAAATGTATATATATAAATATATATGTAAATAAATATATAAATGTGTATATATACATGTATACATAAAAATATTTAAATGTATTTATATAAATATTTAATTGTATATATACAAATATATAAATGTGTATATATACATGTATATATATATATATAAATATAAAAATGTATATATATATAAACATTTAAATGTATATATATAAATATTTAAATGTATATATATATATAAATATATAAATGTATATATATATAAATATATATCTGTATATATATAAACGTATATATATATATATATAAATATATCAATAAATATATAAATATATATATAAATATATATATATAAATACATATATAAATATATATATAAATACATATATAGATATATATACAAATATATATATAAAAAATACGATATATACATATATATAAATAAATATATATAAATACATATATATATAAAATAAATATATATCTATATATATATATAATATATATATATATAAATATATAACTATATAAATATATATATATAAAATAAATATATAACTATATAAATATATATATATATATATAAATATATATATATATATATGTAAATATATCTAAATATATATATTATATATATAAGTTTATATATGCATATACATATATATAAATATATATATCTAAATATATATATATAAATATATATATATAAATTTATGTATGCATATACATATATATATATATATAATTATATATATACATATATATATACATATATGTATAAATATCTATTTATATACATAAATATATATATATAAATATACATATAAATTTATATATATAAATATATATAAATATATATATATATATAAATATACATATAAATATATTTATATAATATATAAATATATATATACATATAAATATTTATATAAATGTATAGATAAATATAAATATGTATATATAATATATAAATATTAAAATATATATAAATATATATATATTGGTTATATAAATGTATAAATATTCATATATATATATATATTCAATTTGTCTTTACATAAACAGTGATTTTTTGCTACACAGTCATGAGCATGTTTCGGTCTTCTAGTGTTTAGTTACTAGGGACCTCTCCTGTCAACAAACGCTTACTTACGAAAGCGTTTCCTCTCCATTGTATAACTATAATAAAGATCGATTTCTTTTAGTCGTTCCCTCAGTTTTTTTTTCTTACCATTAGTTGAATTTTATTTTAGTCGTTACCCACTTTAAATTCCTTACCTATACCAAAAGAAATCGATTCGCCCTTGGAACGTCAGATCGAAACCAAGTCAGCTAACTGTTACTCCTTCTTTATGTAACTTTTTTTTTAAAACCTTTATCGAATGTTTTACTTCCGTCCTGTTTTTTACCAGTGATAGAAAAAACAGTCTTCTCTTTCTAATAGCAGTTATAAAGCCTTGTATCCGCACCAAAATAATGACCTCCCACACACACATTACATATATATATATATATATATATATATATATATATATATATATATATATATATCCAACATTATTTCACTTTTTTTCGGAAATTTTTAACTACAATAAATTGCGGTTTCACTGAATGCCTGAACTAACAAATTCTAGCATTGCTCCTAATATAATTTGCTGATTTCTTTATATCCTCTTATAAGAAGAATTACAAGGATATCTTTCTTTACAACCCAACAGAATAAGGACTTTGTAAATTTTTCTTGAATATTCAGTTAAACAATAAATTTTGATTGTAAAGTTAAACTTACAGTTTTAATTTTCTTTCTCTTATAGGCTCTACTCTCTATTGCGTATTGAGCATGTTTAGTTCGGTTGGGATTAGATTTTCTATATATAAATATTGTTATTCACATTAGTTTGAAGTTTAGCATTGCGTATATCAGGTAAACACTACATCCCTTCGTTTTCATTAATATATATATATATATAAATATATATCACAGAGAGAGAGAAAGAGAGAGAGAGAGTGTGTGTGTGTGTGAAAGAGCATAGTAATAGTCAAGTATAGGACATTGTCTAATAGTATGATAATATATTATAAATAGTTTTCGCAAAAACACTGAGTGTTATAATAAGGAAAGAAAACACTATTGAACCATGAAAAATCGAATATAGTCTTTTGATCCAACTGTATATGCTAACATTGGGTCGAAAAAATTGTACGCAAGTTCATATATATATATATATATATATATACTGGGTGCCCACAAAGTCTGGCTACATAATCTAGAGGATGCTTCCACAAAGTCTGGCTACATAATGTAGCCAGACTTTGTGGATACCCTGTATATATATATATATATATATATATATATATATATATATATATATGGCGATTAAGCTACACTGAACATTCGGCGTTTCATTCACTCTAGGATTCGTCAGGCTTATGCGCCTGACGAATCCTAGACTGGTTGAAACGCCGAATATTCAGTGTAGCTTAATCGCCATATATATTTTATAAATTACTAACTAGCTCTACCTACGTATTGAGCACTTTTGCAGTAAATACTTAAAGTTTACGCATAAATCTATAGTTTCGTATATTAAT
The DNA here is from genome assembly GCF_053919585.1 of Euprymna scolopes. Classification (NCBI taxonomy): domain Eukaryota; kingdom Metazoa; phylum Mollusca; class Cephalopoda; order Sepiida; family Sepiolidae; genus Euprymna; species Euprymna scolopes. The sequence goes on from NC_136498.1 coordinate 7,227,401, forward strand.
TTTATGTGGATAAATGAAGTAGTTATATATATAGTGTCGGCAAAGAGAAAGTCCGCACTTGTTCTCACTTTTCATTCTTTCAAAACCCGTATATTTAAGCTAATTGAATGTAACTGTTTAAACAACCTTTACTATATACGTGAACACTGGCGTACTTCAATTAAAAGTCAAATATTAACAGGTCAACTTATTGAGGAATAAAAGGCGAATCAAAAGAGGGAGAGGTTGTTTTAACAGTTACATTCAATATAGCAAAAATTTGCGGTTTTGGAAAAAAATTACAAGTAGGGTCTTCCTTTTTAGGAGCACTATATATTTAGTTAACATGTCTATCATTCTTTCTCTCTTTTTTCCCTCTTGTTCTCCGACATCAATGAAAGTACGTATATTCATAATATAAGATATACGTTATGTATGATATATTCTCTCTCTCTCTCTCTCTCTCTCTCTCTCTCTCTCTCTCTCTCTCTCTCTGTATATATATAGTTTTTATTATTCTTTATGGAAATGCAGTCATATCTTGCTATGATGTGCATCAGGTTTCGAAAATAATTGATCTCATCAGGCAGGAAATGTAAAAATTATAAAAGGTTCAAGACCATTTTTAATTTTAGAGAAGAGAAAATAACTTTGCCATGACTGGCGTGAGCCAAGGTTAATGTTTGATTTAAATCTAATGACAAAAATAAAATTTCAGTAAAAGAAGGTGATGTAAAAGGATAGTTTTAGAGAATGGTTTGGAGAGAGTGATAAGAAAGGAAAGGGTAACACAAAAATATAGAGAGGGGTTTTTGAATTCACTAATTGGGAGAAAGGAGGAGATGGGAGAAAGGCATAGAGATGAAAACATTTGACACGTAACGACGAGGATTTCAGGAGGCGATATATACTATTTAATAATTAAAGTCATTTAAACATGTATCGGCCATTGAGGAGGGTTAACAGAATTGAGTCATTGTCTGTCTATGAAACACGACGCCTGTCAATTATTTATTTATTTATTTTGTTTGTTTCTTTTAGAATTATATATTTTGTTTTGAAATTAACACTGATTTTTAATATGAGATCAGATCTGGCTTCTCAATTAGCCTGGGTTGGACTCCACTTTTTTATACGTATTTTCCAGTTATACCACATTGAATATTTATTTCTTTATTTTATATCTTAATAAGTTAATATATTTTAGCTTATCAAATAGTTTTTACTTTAGCTTTTATTTTGTTTCTATATATATACATATGCATACATAAACACACAGCTACAGACACGCACACAAATATATATGTATATATACATATATGCCCGCAGGACCACACGCACACAAGCATATGCAGGCACATATATTGTGCTTTAAATTTTTATTTATTTATATAAGCATGAATGTATTCATTTTTTTATTGATTTTACCTATTAATTTATTTTAATTCATAGGTATTATTATTTCCTTATTTCTTTTCAAGATATTAAAGTTTGAATATATAAAGAGTGTATTTAAAATACATTTCCAAGGGTTTTCCAAAGAATTTTAAAATTCACTTAAGGTCACCTTTAATTTCTACAGTCCGACACTCTTTGCTAAAAGCTTATAGTGTATTGTTTGCTCTAATGTTTGGGTACTTAATTTATCTTTATGAAAACGACCTGACATATACATATATATACATATATATATATATACATACATATATACACATATATGTACATATATATACATGCATATATATATACATACATATACATACATACATATATGTACATATATATACACATATATATGCACATATATACATATATACACATATATATGCACATATATATATACATATATATACACATATATATGATGATGTTTGCAACGTCTTGTCAGACGAGTGCCACTCCCTCAGACATTTAAAATCCATGAGCCCAAATTTCTGAGGGAGTATCAATACAAATATGATGTTACAGAGTCTTAGCTTTGTACGACAGCTAAGTCTCTCTCTCGGTGCAAAATGTTGAGATCCAGCAACAAGCAAGAGCAAGATAGCCAGCAACAAATTAAACTGCAGACCAGCTTAATGCGGGTACTGGGGTTCCGCTTTATGTTTTTTTTTTAATCAGAGATTTACTTCTCCTAGAAAGGTTGCCTTCACCACGGCTTATGGGAGCCCTCTCTACCCCAACACACAAATATACACGGTGCTAGTTGGCCGTCGACCCAGAAAAAGAGTTCATTCGCCCTTTTCGCATATATATATATACACATATATATACACATATATATATATATACACACATGTATATATACACGTATATATACACACATATATATACTCACATATATATACACACACATATATATATGCATATATATATATACACACACATATATACACACATACACACACACTATATATATATATATATATATATATATATATATATATATATATATATATATATACCTGCATTTGCATATTTAGAACAAAGTAAATACACTTGCTTATTTAGAATGCAGTAAATAAATACTTTCGAAACAGTGTTCCATGATAAAAAATAATGATCATTTTAAGAACATTGGTTATATTGTTTGTTCATAAAAGTAAAACTATTCAGCGATGCAGTAAATTAATTGACACTGACAAAATTACTTTCCAACAAAGGATATTATATATATATATATATATATATATATATATATATGTATATATATATATATATATATATATATATATATATATATGCATGTATATATAGTTTAAAACCTTTTTAGAATCTTGTAAAGTGCACGTGTACATATCTCTGCTATTATAAAAAAAGCCACTGTGTGTGTGTGAGAGAGAGAGAGACATGAAGAGTTTCTCGCTCATAGGTTCCTAAACTATTGAGTCTGTATTTTCCAAGGTTCACAGAAAAGTATTTAATATTTCTTGCAGTGTTCAGAGACATAGTTATGTACTGAAATTTATCCGATGATAATCCCAAATTGAAAAAAAAAATCGCTTAGTAAAAATAGTTTTCTTTTATTAGCGATCGGGGAAAAAAGGAGAATTTGTTACATGGGAAAAATGTTTACGTAACACCAGCCAAAATAAATAATATAAGTATTTCATTGGCAGTGTAACGTAAAATATTCCGCTGTAAAAATACTTCTATAATGATTATGAGAAAAGAAAGATTTTTAAGGTTTAAGATCGCCAAGATAAAATATCAGCTGACGTTATATTGTAAAGAAAAACAGATAGAATTGATGAACGATATTGTCATTATTTTTTTAATGATTTTTGCGAATTAGTCCAGCAAGTACATTATTATTATTATAGATGCTTGATTCTATGAAGTTGACCAAAAAGGTACTTGCGGAATTTATAAATATAAGTTGAAATAGCGTATTTCCGAATAAGTTTTCTTAATAATACTACTTTATTATTTTATATTAATATATCATATATATTTATACACTTCACATATATTTTTATATAAATATATTATGTTAAAGAGCGTTGTTATTTCATGTAATCGTTTAAATTACAGTCGTTTGAAAACACTCATATCTTCGTTTTAGAACGTTTAATGCAAAGAAGGATGTAGTGAAACGGGATCAAAAATTAGTGGTTACTTTCTATTGTCTCGTTTCTTTTTAAGTAATCTTCTCAACAACTATAGCTATGGCGAAAAGTACATTAGCTGAAACTACTTTTTGAAACTCCTCGGCTCAACGTTCACAGGGAACAAGAGTTGGAATAGATACATCGAGAAGGGCTCTTTCTACTATGCTTAAAAGTTACTTACGCCTGAAAGTATCCTGTACCCTGACAAGGCCACAATTTCACCCTGTATAGAGTATTGTTGTCACATTTTAATTGATGCATCTGCTACTAGTCTCTCACTTCTCGACACGGTTCCAAAATGTCGCCAACCTGACAGGTCCTTAACTCTCATCTAAGCTTCAACATCTGTCTCGTCGATGAAATGTTGTATCCCTCTGCCTCTTTTACAAATATTTTAATGGTGGATGTTCCGACGAACGATAAGCCCTTGTACTCCCCCCGAAGTAATTACCCGCGACAGATCAGACAAGCAGCATAGTCCCACCCATTCTAAGTAGAGATCCCTAAATGCAAGAAAGCCTTCTACTCTCATAGTTTCTTCTTTAGAACTGCTAGACTTTGAACTCCCTTCTGTGTTCCTGCTTCCCCAACTGTACTTACATGCAAAAGTTCAAGTTTCATGTGAACAGGCATCTTGCTACTCAACTCCCTACATTTAAAAAAAGAACATCTGTCCCTGATAGTAGCCCCCTACATAAAAGTTGCACGGTGTTTTGTTTGGAGTTAAAATGTAATAATAAATAAATATATATAATAGTGTCCTGGCAAACTAGCTTCAGTTTTGCGACTTTGGGGTGAATTTTCCTACGTTTTTTTTTCCTTTTTACTTGAATGTATCCCCTGTGGTTTGCCACCATATATATAAGCAGGCCGCCCGGCATTGCCAGATAATAAAATACGCTTTAATATACTATTTTGATTAATGCGCATTTCGTATTCATTATTATATCATATGGGACGCCGTATATAGTAATCATTTAAAAATAAAATGACTCGTTGGCCAAAACCGAGAATTGAAACTAAAACGTTTAGTTTACGATTTACTTTTTCCTTTGATATTAATGCCTGAGTTATGAAGAAGTGTTTGCTGCAAGGCAAAAAATAAAAATAATAATCATTAGCTATTATGTTACACATGCATGTTTGTAATGCCATCATTAGACCTTTAACTATCAAATTCCAGTTTTTTTTAATTTTCCCACTTTTGCATCGATTTTCCGTGGCTAAAATCCAAATACAAAGTTTTGCATTGGTTCGAATACCCTATGTATGAAATTTCATGTCTATAGAAAAAAATGACAGAGGAATTTATTAGACAATTTTTTTCACCAATATATATATACGCATGCATAAATATATTAAATAAAATAATGTTTAAAATAACATGTAAATTAGCTCTTTTACAGATAAATACAATTCCACGGTTCATATATAACAAAGTTTATTTTATTTTTAAATAAATATTAAAAAAACCTTGTTTAATTTGAATATCAATACACAAGAAAAGCAAAACACACTCACACACCCACACATACATTTTATATATATATATATATATATATATATATATATATATATATATATATATATATATATATATATATATACAGCGTGTCCCAAAAGAAGCTGATCGTAAAAAAAAATCATAAATTTCTTAATTTTTCATATTTTTCTTTTATTTTTCAGGTCATCTTGAGTAACCCTTCCAAGGTCATCAGGAGTCGTTACCTTACCGAGGAGCGGATATTTATTGTAGAGTCGTATTTTCTGTCGAATGAGTCAATATCAGAAACTCAAAGAGAATTTCGACGAAACTTCAACTCAAGAAATTCCCCTACTCACAATGCGATAAAAGCTATAGTGATTCGATTTCATGAGCAAGGGTCTGTATGTGACCTCCCTAAATCTGGTAGAACCCGTACGGCAGGAAGTGATAGGAATCGTCAGAGATTAGGAAGAGTGTGGCCGAGGATCAATCCACATCGGTAAGAAGGAGATCAAGTCAAATTGGGGTCTTTCGATCAATGTGGTTCCAGCAGGACGGTGCAATGGCGCATACGGCACGAGAAATATTAAATCTGCTCCTGGACATATTCGGCAACCGAATAATTTCTCGTGCTGTGAAATAAATTGGCTACCCCGCTTGCCAAATCTCACATGCGTATATTTCTTTATTTGGGGTACCTCAAGGAGCGGGTATACGCAAACTTACCAGCAACAATAAATATCTTTAAAAACAATATAGTGACGGAAATTAAGCCCATAAGCCCTGAAACATTTAGTTATGTGGTGGACAATGCCCTGCAGAGAGCACAAGAGTGTGAAAATGAAAATGGTGGACATTTGAGTAACATCATTTTCCATAACCAAAATTAGACATTGTAGAAAAATACCCTAGCTAAAGTTGTGTAAATAAAATTAGATTAAGAAGACTATGATATCTTACTATATCTCAAAAAGTTACGGAGAGGCTTTTCTACCTTCATATGAAAATTGGTAAGCATACCCTGAATATTGAGGAATATAATCAAATTTAAAATACGTCAGCTTCTTTTCGGACACCTTGTGTATGCATATATATATATATATATATATATATATATATATATATATATATAGCACAAATTAGGCGCATTATTTGAGTGGGGATATAAAAAAACATTCAAATATATATATATATATATATATATATATATATATATATATATATATATATACTTTAAATACAGTTCCTGATTTCAAAAAAAGAAAAACCAAAAGGTAATTATATATCTATATATTTTTAAATCAAATTTATTATGTAAATTCAAAAATATATATATTTTTTCTACTCATTTCTATCTCTAACCTATACCAATTTCCTTATTAATTTTCTTATAAATTTTATATCCAAACCTTTTACTTCAATTTTTCAGATTCATCTGCCTTACTTTTAATGCTAGGTTTATTTTTGGTGTCTTTTCAATTCAATAGAAATCCTCCTAAATTTGCTGATGAGGAGACCGTGCTTACCAAAAAAACTATGTATAATTATTCTACGTGACTTCATGTATACCACAAATAAAAAGCACGGATTTCCGAAACGATCGTACAGATAATTGACTTTGTTGTTGTTCCTTCTTATGAAACTGATTTTTAATTTAATTAAATTTTGATTTTTAAATTTTTTAAAAATTTTAAAACTTTTAAATTATAAATCACATTACTTAATATATATATATATATATATATATATATATATATATATATATATATATATATGACATAAAGGTAGGAGAAGATATTTCAATGTTTACACCGAAAAATATTTAAGCAAGAAAGATGATCAGCGTCAACACATATTACTGAGTTCATTTTTAAAATAGAAAGTACAAGTTATTTTGGGCTGCATAGATCCAACAGATAGGAATTGCAAGAATTAATTGAAAATATTGATCAGTTACTGAAGATCAAAATTTTGATTTCAGGTATCACCATGTAGAAGAAGGACAAGAAGGAAGAACAGATTGTTGACATCTTTTTGTAAATTTAAACACCCATAATTATATATATATATATATATATATATATATATATATATATATATATATATATATATTTCTATTACCACTTTAAATCTGCTTGGTTACACTCGTTTCAATTACCGAATCGTGTTACTAATACGATTTTTTCGTCAGACTTCAAAGAAATGAATATTATAATGAGAAAAAGTACAAAATACCAATCGAAAATTAGCAGAAACTAATGTAAAATCATTTAGAGGTAATAAGGGTTTTTACATATCAAACCAGAGACAGATAGACATTTAGAAAGGGGCAGAGAGAGAGAGAGAGAGTGTTAGAAGAACGTGAGACGGGTAAAAAAATTAAAATATTTCATCTTAAATAAAAAAAATAATAGCTGTTTTCGGTGTCATATAACCTAAAAACACACGAATATCTAAGTAACGCAGGAAATTCATATGTACGCATGCGGGGAAGATAGACAATTTAGTCGACTTACACCATAAAATTAGAATTATTCAATTGTAACTCCTTAGCAGGTTTATTTCCGCTAAAGGAGAATTGGTATCAAGGCTCAAAATCCCCCCTATATTCTGTTCCTAGTCTCTAGACGAACAATTACGTAAGTACTTTGATAAAAATTTACCGCACATACATGGTCATACATGTACACACCCACACATACACACACACACATATATATTCATATTCTTTGTATATTTCATAAGATTGTATACTCTATTACTCATAGTGATTACCCTTTATCGTATATATATATATATATATATATATGTATGTGTGTATATATATGTGTATGTATATATATGTATATATATGTAGATATATATATATGTATATATATATGTGGATATATATATGTATATATATGCATATATATATGTGTATATATATGTGTATATATATACATATATATATATATATATGTGTATATATGCATATATATGTGTATATATATGTGCATATATATACATATATATATATGTGTATATATGCATATATATGTGTATATATATGTGCATATATATGTGTGTATATATGCATATATATGTATATGTGTATATATATGTGTGCATATATGCATATATATATGTGTGTATATATGCATATATATATGTGTGTATATATGCATATATATGTGTATATATGCATATATATATATATATATATATATATATATATATATATATATATATATATATATATATATATGTATTTCACCAGCACAATTGTTGGACTATACAAGGGCCACGCATGGTTATATTGCTGATAATCACCTTTTATTCTAAAAACTTAAAATATTAGATAACGATAATTTTTTTTAATTCAATTTTCACCCCAAACAAGGCACAGTGCCACTTTGAAGCAGGGGGCTACAATCAGGGACTTAATTAGCGGGGTCATTATGAAGGGAGATGAGTAGAAAGATGTTTGTTAACATTACACTTGAACTTCTGCATATCATTGCAGTTGGGAAAGCAGAATCCCGGAAGGGAGTTCCAAAGACCCGCAGTTCTGGGGAAGAAACTATTGGAGTAAAAGGCTTCCTTGCACTTAGGGATCTCTACTGTAAAGGGATGAGACTTAGTAGCTTGTCGGGTTTGTCTGGGGTAGTTACGTCGGGGAGGTACAAGTGTTTGCAGTTCGTCAGAGCATTCACCATTGAAGCATTTGTAGAACAGGCAGAGGGATGCAACATCTCGTCGATGGGACAGAGGCTGAAGCCTAGATGACAGTTCAGGACCTATCAGGTTGGCGACTCTCTTTTGAACCCCATCCAGGAGCGAGAGACAAGCAGCAGATGCGCCAGACTAGATGTGACAACAGTACTCCATACATGGGCAAATGATTGCCTTATAGAAGTATAGGATACTGTCAGGCGTAAGTAGTTTTCTAGCACGGTAGAGGGAGCCAACCTTCCTTGCAGCAGCCTTGGCAATGCTCTCAATGTATCTATTCCAGTTCATATTCCCTGTAAACGTTAGGCCGAGGAGTTTAAAAGAAGTACTTTCAGGTAATGTGTTCTTGGCCATTGCTATTGGTGGTAGAGAAGGTTTCTTGTAGTTATTGAAGGAAACAAGCTTAGTCTTAGCAGCATTGAATGTGACCAACCATTTTTGTCCCCATTCCACTACGGATTGGAGGTCATCCTCTAGTGTTTCTGCCATTTCCTTGGATATGTGTTCATTAGTTTTCCCCTCATATTTGTTATAGAGAGTGGTGTCATCGGCAAACATACCCATCTCCGAAACAATATTATCAGGGAGGTCGTTTATGAATATCAGGAATAATAGAGGTCCAAGGATAGACCCCTGAGGTACTCCCACATTTATGTCGTATTGTTTGGATGTACGACCGTCGAGGACAACTTTGATTGGGGGGAGTGGGGATTGCTATAGAATTTCCGTGCGGGAACATGAGCTTCAATAGCAGTTTTGAACCATTCAGTGGTCTCATTTGCACACTGTTCCGCTGGAAGAGTAAAGATATTTTGCCATGGGGCATCTCTGATGAGCTCCCTGATGGCTTCCCAATCAGCCTTTTTGTAATACCTCGTTGTTTTGAGTAGTGGGTCTTCAGTTTTAGGGCGAGAATTTAGGCTGATTTCTACCATTATCACAGCGTGATCAGCATTCCCGAGTGGGCTGTGGGCATTTGTTGTACAGTCATTGGGAACCGTTGTCAGAAAGAGATCTAGAAGTGAGGTATGTTGATCTTGCTGGTCTGGGAAACGTGTCGGAAATGTAACCAACTGAGATAGGGAATGGGATATCGAGAAGCTATGTGTTGCGCTACCAGCTACGTCTGTGTGATTAGAGAATCCTAGCCAGTTAATGTGGTGTACATTGAAGTCACCAAATACATGTATTTGTGTGCTAGTATCGAGGGAGAGTGCTATATCTATGCTGTCTGAGACTTTGTTTATTAGGGTACAGTCTTGGTTTGAGGGAGATTACTTGGTTAATAGTTATATAGAAATATGCATGCAAGATTTTTTGAGAGAAATGAATGTTACGTAAAATATTTAGAACATTTGAAATAATAACGGGAAAAGCATGTGGTGGACATAAATAAAATAGGTATTCAAGCATAGGTGTAGTAACAAAAAATTTGACCAGAAAACGTGATTGCAAGTCACGTGCTGCGTATTTGTGTTATCGAATGATGTAACACAAAAGAATTATTTGAAAATTTATAAGCAACATTTAGAGTTAGAACAGAGAGTTATAGAGCGAGCGAGACAAATAAAAAAGTTAGGGCGTTAAAGACCAGGTCTGGATAGGCTAGTACGGGGGAGGCAAAATTAAAGACGAGTGCAATCTTTCAACAGGAAAATAGTTGGAATAAAAGCTGTCTGGAAACATAACCGGCGACTTCTGGTCGTTTCTTCGGATGGATGTTTATTTCAGCTTTAATAAATTCGTAAACCAAGATCCGGATGAATGAAGATAATGTTTTCCTGTTTAGCAAGATTCAATTCTCTATAAAGGGGTTCCGTCCCTTTGTTGTCAGGGAAATGTTTCTTAATAAAATGTTATATCTCCGCTCGAACTGTATAAATATGTGAAATGCATATATGTAAGCAGTTATACACACATCCACAAAGAAAATTTATGATATACTAAACGATGCAAAGAAACTCATTTGTACACAAATTCATTATATACTTAAAATACATTATATTCACGCCTTATATGATAATTTTACTTAAATTCCTGTTTAGACGTTGTATTAAAAATGCTGTAAGATTTATTACAAAATTTGATGATAAAAACATTAAAGTGTAACGCTGTATTGGAAAGGTATTTGTAATAATTACGCAAACATGCATGTAAGCATATTCAATGTCGCCATATTTACACAAAATTCAAGAGTTAATAATTTAACTTAACTTCTTTAAATTTCGTATTGATGGTCGGAAATTTTTTAAATGTAACGCTGAATAGAAAAGCTTTTCTAAGAAGCAAGTAGAGTTCGGATTTTTTTATTCGTTCTGAATGTGGTTTTCGTGAGTTAAGGTTAATGAGCATTTTAAATCTTTCAAATGTGGCTTAATACGAGATGCGTGCAATAAGTAATGCCCCTGACCCACTTCCAGTTGTCTGATCTAGCTGAAATTTTGCATGTGCAAAGATTTATACCTCTACGGCTTATATGGCAAATTACAGTGCTGAACTAATTGTGGTTTCTGTATTACAAGTGTTTGAACTGAGTCAGGTGTGAAAGGGAGCCTGTTGAATGTCGAGCAGTGATCCGGTTTTTGTATTTAAAAGGGGGAACACGGCAGGAGACTTTTGATGAAATGAAAGAAACTTATGGTTATAATGCCCTATCATATGACCTTGTAAAACGCTGGCATCGTGAATTCAAACATGGCCGGAAGTCTGTGGAAACAGCTCCCAGACCCGGTCGCCCGTCTTCTGCCATTGATGAGGCATCTGTCCGTCAAATTCAGGCTGCCATTTTGGAAGATCGACGCAGTACTATTCGCCAAATAGCTGAAGATGTCAAGATTAGTACAGGGTCTGTGGAAACTATCATTCATGACCATTTGCATATATATATATATATATATATATATATATATATATATATATATATATATATATAAGGTGTCTGCCAGATGAATCCCTATGTTACTCACACCATTCCAGAAGCGAGAACGCGTCGAGTGCTCGAGGATGAATTTGAAGATGTGCCAAGAAAATGAGTCACAGTTTTTCAAAAGACTGATTACACACGATTAAACCTGGATCCACCACTATGATCCAGAGACCAACGCCCAGTCAATGCAGTGGAAGCACTTAGACTCACCACCCCCCAAAATGCAAGGGTGCAGCCCTCCGCTGGCAAGATCTTGCTCACAGTCTTCTGAACCAGGACGGAGTAGTGATGACAGATTTCCTGGCAAAGGGTACCACAATTACAGGAGCATATTATGCTTATCTTTTGAGGAAATTAAGGGAAGCTATCTAAATCAAGAGGCGGGGCAAGATCAGAAGAGGTACCCTCCTTCTGCAGGACAACGCTCCGGTCCATAACTTGCATGTCGCCAGATCAGAGGCATGGGCGTGTGGTTATGAAATCCTCCCCATTCTACCGACTCTCCTGACCTTGCACCATTCACTGGACAAAGCGGGGGAGGGCAAAGCGGAAGATCTGGATATATCTAAGACTTGTGACAGGGTATGGCATGAGGGTCTCCTCAGGAAGATTAGATCTTACGGTATCACTGGTAGAATACTTAACATAATTAAATCCTTCTTAGATAAGAGAAAATCCAGGTTGTCCTCGACCGTCGTACATCTAAACAATATGATATAAATGCGGGAGTGCGTCAGGCGTCTATCCTTGGACCTCTACTGTTCCTGATAGTCATAAATTACATCCCCGACAAAAATGCCTCTGAGATGGGTATATATGCTGATGACACCACACTCTTTAATAGGCACGACAGGAAAACAAATGAACACATATCTAAAGAAATGGCAGAAACACTAGAGGATGACCTCCAATCTGTAGTGTAATTGGGACAAAAATGGATGGTCACGTTCAATGTCGCCAAGACTAAACTAGTTTCATTCAATAATTACAAGAAACCTTCTCTACCACCTATAGCAATGGCCAACGACTCTGAGAGTACGTCCTTCAAGCTCCTTGGCCTAACGTCCTTCAAGCTCCTTGGCCTAACATTCACAGGAAACATGAGTTGGAACAATTACATCGAGGGCATTGCCAGGGCCGCTTCGAGGAAGGTGGGCTCTCTCTACCGTGCTAGAAACCTACTACCACCCAAAAGTATCCTGTACCTCTATAAGGCAACCATTCGCCCATGTATGGAGTATTGCTGTCATATTTGGCATGGTGCATCGGCTACTAGTCTCTCGCTCCTTTACAAGGTTCAAAAGAGAGTCGCAAATCTGATAGGCCCTTAACTGGCATCTAAGCTTCAGCCTCTATCCCATCGACGAGACGTTGCATTCCTCTGCCTGTTCTATAAGTATTTTAATGGTGAATGCTCTGACGAACTGCAAGGACTTGTGCCCCCAGGACGTGAACACCCTCGACAGACCTGACAGGCTGCAAAATCCCACTCCCCAACTGTAGAGGTCCCTAGATGTAAAAGATCTTTCTACTCCAGTAGTTTCTTCCCCAGAACCGCTAGACTTTGGAATTCCATTCCAGGTCCCTACTTCCCCAACTGTACTGACGTGCAGAAGTTCAAGTGCAACGTGAACAGCCATATTGCTGCCCAAATCTCTGCATAGTGCCCCAGTAGTTGTTGCCCCTGATATTAGCCCCCTACACCAAAGTGGCAATGCGTCTTGTTTGGAGTGAAAACGTAATAAAAAAGAAAAAAAAAACTTGCACCCTCTGACTTTCACCTTTTCCCAGCCATGAAGTTGTTTTTGAAAGGAAAGCGTTTCCCAGATGATGCAGCCTTGATTTCTGAAGTCACGTCGTGGTTGGAGGACCAACTTGAGGTGTTCTACCGAAACGGTCCACAAAGCTGCATCACACGATGGGAGAAACGCATAACTCTGGGGTTGTTCCTATGTAGAGAAAGACTAATAACTGTCCCAAGTTTCGTTGCTTTACTGCTATGGGACGTGGATCTGGGGCATTACTTGTTGCACGCTCCTCATATAGTGCACTCTTCTTTTTTATATCCGAAATGGAAAAGAACAATTCGGTAATACTTACAATTTAAGGACTATTATTGATTGCTAAAAGTTAATCTGAATTAGAACAATCCAAGTTTCATAAACGGCGTCCTACCCCCTCTCTCTCCTCAGAACGAAATAGGCATAAATTAAATACAACTCGTGTTTCAAAGGTTCACATCTAGTAGCTCTTTTCTAAATTTCAAAATCATTTGTGCATGAGCTAAATATGCAATTTTATATATATATATATATATATATATATATATATATATATATCTTTCCACACCTAAGCAAAGTCGCAGCTCACAAAAGCGATGTCAGCCAACCTACTAAAATATACTTCTTTGTTAGCTGTCATGCCTCTTTTGAGTTGCAACGTTGTGTGGTTGTGTAAATAATTATATAATATCTCACATTCTGATTATATATCAAAAAGGAGGTGACACATGTAGCCTTTTAGGGAATTTTACACCGTTTCGTCGCCATTTTCGGAGGACTTCATACGGACATTACAGAGATTATTTATAAACAAAAATATACAATGAGGAGCAGACATACCTCATCATCATGGTATATTTTTGTTTTTCAATCGTCTCTATCATTTCCTGAAGACGTCCCCCGAAAATGGTGACGAAACGGTGAAAATTCCCTAAAAGGATACAGGTTTTTCTCTCTTTTTCAGATAACATCACAATATCATACCTACTTTTATTCATATATATATATACATATATATATATATATAAATGAATGAACTCATTTTTCTCGTTTGATTTTGACCTTAATTGGATTAAATTTAAAGACATTTCATGCAAATGTAATACGCACAAACTGCAGCAGTATATCTGAGGTGTGTGATAGGCCTATTTCCTCTCCACTCCCTCGATAATCGTAGATACCTTTATTTTTTCTGTGGAGAGTTCACGGCCAAAACCGGTTACAATCAATGGAAGTGGTATAATCTCTTCTCTCTAATAAATTCCTCCTTTCCCCTCCACCACTTAACACCGTTGCGGGATCGTTCACAAGGAAAAGGAAGACCTGTCTTAGTTTTATTTTCTTTGTAGTTGCTTCAAAAAACTGGAATTAACCGATACGAACGGTTACTTATGCCATTTTTTTCATTTTCGCTGTGTTTTTTGTTTTGTTTGTTAACAAAACTAAAATTAACCGAATCGAAGTGTTACTTCGTAGTTGCTTTAAAAAACTGGAATTCGTCGAATCGAAGGGTTACTTATGCCATTTTTTTTTTGCTTTTTGCTGTGTTTTTGTTTTTGGTTTTCCGAACACGTTTTCCTATGATCTTTGTTCTTCCTTTTTCCGATTTCTTTGCAAGAAGTTTAACCTTTGTCCGCTGTTTTCTTTTTGTGTTCGTTTTGCCGATTTTTTCTAAGAAATTTACCATCGTTTTTTTAATTCGCTTATTTTTCAGTCCTCCCCACACACAACATTGGGTACACCGGCTTGTTTATATATATATATATATATATATATATATATATATATATATATGTATATATATATATAAAATGAACTAATTTTCCCCCTCTAATTTTGACCTTAATAGAATTGAAAATCAAACATGCCATGCAAATGTAATAGGCACAAACTGCAGCACATTATCTGAGGTGTGTTATAGGCCTATTACCTCTACACTAGCTCGATAATCGTAGATTTCTATATTTTTCCTGGTGAAAGTTCACTGCCAAAATCGGTTAGAATCAATGGAGTGGTAAAATCTCTTTTCTCTTAAAAATGCCTCCTACCCACGCTACTAATTACACCGTTGCGGAATCGTTCACAAGGGACAGTATGAAGAAACACCGGTATGGGTTTTCTTTACTTCGTAGTTGCTTAAAAAACTGGAATGCCATTTTAACCTTCCTTTTCGTTTCATGTTTTCTACTGGGTAAAACGCACCATGGACTTAACCGATTCGAAGTTTATTTATGCCTTTTTTTCTTTCGCTTTATTTTGTTTTGTAGTTAACAAAAAAACTAGAATGGAATTTTAACGTTTATTTTTCCTGGGTGAAAGGCACCATATGACTTAAGCAAATCGAAGGGTTATTTATGCCATTTTTTCTTTTTTGTAGCTTTCCGCTGTGTTTGTGTTTGTTTTTGTTTTTTCCCTGATTTTCGCTTTGTTTTTCCGATTTACTTTTTTTACACAAGTTTACGTTTATTCGCTATTTTTTGCTTTTGTTTTTAAAATAGAGAACCAGGTTTAGTACTCTGCTTATCCTTTATTTTACCCCCCTCTTACACACACCTCCAAACAACACGGCAATGCCGGCTACCCCAGCTAGTATATCTATATATCTATAAAAGTGAAAGTGTATGTGTGTGTCTGTGTACATTTCCCTACGCAATAACTCTGTCATTTGTTAGTCTACAGACTCGAAAGTTGATACACCGAGTACTGAGATTTGGAAAAATCGATATGTATGGTTTTCGGTCAGAAATTTGGCTGTTAAGGGGTGGAAGTTCAACAAATTGACCTTTGAGAACTCTACCAAACTCCTCCGACAATTTTGAGCATAAACACTTGAAATTTTAGATATAGATTCCTTGGAGATGGGTCTAACTTAATAATATGATTTGAGCCCAAACTAATAAATGTCAAGGTGGCATAATAGGTGTCAAATTAAAAAGAAATTGACCTGTTTTTTGCTCGGCATACACCTCGAAACACCCGGGCAAGAAAGTGACTGTGTGTGTCTGTGTCTCTGTGTACATTTCTCTACGCAATAACTCTGTTAATTTTTAATCTACATACTCGGAATTTGATATACAGGGTACTGAGATTTGGGAAAATCGATGTGATCGGTTTTTGGACAGCAATGTGGCGATTAAGGGGTCTAAGTTCAACGATTTGACCTTTGAGAACTTTACCAAACTCCTCCGACAATTTTGGGTCTACACACTTGAAATTTTAGATATAGGTTCGTTGGATATGGATCTAATTTAATAACTTGAGTTGAGCCCAAAACAGTAAATTTTAAGAGGTCATAATAGGGGTTGAATTTTTTAAAAAATTGGCCGCGTGTTTTTGCAGTCAACATACACCTCTAAATACTCGGGCAACGCCGGACACTCATGCTAGTATATATATATATATATATCGAGCGGAGGTATTTCAGACGATATCAAAACATCGTTAAACTCACTGCTCGTTCAAGCAGCCGCCAATAGCGTAATGGTTAGAAGCCTTGACTGCCGTACAAACGGTCGGGTTTCAATCCTGGCTTGAGGTAGTTGCCTGTCTAGCCGCACTGATGAGCTGTGAAACAGCGAAACAGTACTGTATGTGGATGACTATATATATATATATATATATATATAACATAAATGGGTATATTAATTGATACAGAGTGAAATGGGAAGGACTGCGTTCGGGGAAATATATATGATTATTATTAGTCACAAATTAATAAAGCTTGAAGGTCAAGTTTGATATATTCTATTACAATTCTGTTTCCTATCCTAATTTTCATATGACGTTTTCCAACGAAGCGTATTTGAAGAGGGTCAAGTGTTACATTTGCCGCGGAATTTGACGAATCTTGTCTAAGATTTGAATGATAATCAAACAATCCATAAAACACAGTTCGTCAGGATGACAAACAAATCATATATAGATATTTTTATTTATTTGAATAACTAAATAAATTCTAGGTTTAGCTAACCTAGCTTTCTCTTCGTTCAGTTTTTCAATCGTAGTCCTTTTATGATGAATAATATATTTTACTTCCGGACTCTTTAAGTAAACGGCCTGAAATCATACAGGCAGCAGTTAGCTCTCTCGAGACTTAAAAAGTTACAAATAAGTTAAAGACAGCTGGAATTTATTTCTATTGAAGGAACGCCACTTTCGTATTTTTTGATCGAAACAGAAATCTACGCTAAACCTTTTTCGAAAGTTAAAATCATGCATAAAACTATTCAAAAATAGTCATGGACAACTGACAAGCTAAAAAGGTTTCGCATTCATAATTCGTTACAACTAATATGATGAACTTTTCTTTTTTCTTAATTAAATTATAAAATTGCAGATTGAACTAATAGAAATCAATATTTATGAATATTCTCATACGGAGAACTCTTATTATTTCCTGAATCAGGATGAAAGTATATCACCGTTTAAAATAAACTAAAACCTCTTTGATAATAAGAATACCTATAGTCGGATTAAGGATAAAACCTCTGACATGATTACGTAAGGTTTAATGTTAAATCTGATTGTAGCTCTACTCCTCTTCCGGGCGGAGCAGTTTGTGAAGACCAGGTAATTACGATCCAATACCTTTTAATTGTTTATTAAAACCAAAATATTTACCTACAGCAGTTCGTTACGACGAAATCACTCTTAAATTATACGTCATAATAAATAGATTGCTAAACTATCCTGTTTTATTTCACAACTGGTTGTGTATTTTATATTTGTATACCGATAACATCATTATCATCGCTAATTTCCTACCAAAACTGTAACTCATAATTTATAATGATTGTACGACTAATTAGTAATTTAACTGCAGAAAAATAGCAAGTATTTGTGAAGTACACGTTTGCGTATACCTAAATGTTACGCATGTTTTCTGGAAGTAATATAATCGTTTCTCAAGAACATAATTAGATAAGCAGGCGATTTAAGACGATTTAAGAGATCCGGTATCCACAGTCGTATTTTGATTTGAACTTCCTGTGAACTATACGATTATACGTGAACCTTACATGTGAATTGTTATTTTAAAAATTGAACAGGTTATCTTAGTAACTAATATAAAATAAATTCTTAACATTACATCCGAATACAAAATAGAAATAAAGACACATAAATGACTAACTACTGGATCAGGAGTCGCAATATTGCTCGTAGGCTACATTAGCACTTGTAGATAACATATATGAATATACAATATAAATCAAATAGATGTTATTAGTTTAGCTAAACTAACAATCAATTGATTATTTTTATTTTGTAAATAAAGATCTAGTTAACTAAGTACAAATCAATAGAAAATGTGTAAGTAGTTTTTATATTATTATTTTCAATACGATAATACGAATCTCCTTTTATACTGTGTGTCGTTTCAACAATAAAAGTTAGCAAGAGGATTGTTCTGACAACTACGCAATAATTAATATTAAAAACAATCACGGTCGCATCACAACATTTAGCTGTTTATATAGTAAATCGAAATGTATCGATGATATTTTCTTTCCAAACCATTTCCATGTGTTGGGGAAAATTTCGCTAGTGTTCAGTTCATCGCTTTCCTAATTGGATTTAATTGGACCTACTTTTATAATATCGTTTTCACATAAGACGATCAAAGGAATTCATAACAAATTATCGTAGATGGTCGTTTGCAATAAAATCATTCTTCGAATGTTTTGAACGCATCTATCGATCAGCACGTAAATCAAATAATAGCGAAGATCAGTCGAAATATAATCCAATTTACCATCTTAAATCAGTGCAATTAACTAAGAAACGGAGGTCGAATTCGATTTAGATTTTACTTCGCTGTTTCGTCTGTCTATTTCGCAAGCAGTAAAGTACAATTCTTTAATAGTTTTGATAGTATGGCCAAAATATCAGTATGAAATGAGAGAGTAGATATATTTTATAAAAAGTAAACCGAATAGTATTTCGTTGGCATTGCTCTATTATTTAAACAATCTCTATTCAATAAAAATAACAAATAAATAAGAATTATTCAGTACGGAAACCAAATAATAATGCAGATGTGATGAAAGATAATCAGTTCAATTAATGCGTATAATAACACTGTTCGATGAAGCGTTTCGGTGCTAATATGGTACTGGCTGTCAGTCCGATGTTTTCCGGTCGTACAATACAGGATATTTTAATTTATGCAGATTGCATGTGTATTATTTTAGAACCAATCATCTATTAGCTCTTAAATATTACGAGGAATAATTTGCCCGATTGATTCATTCGCAAAAAATAAATAAATGAAATGAACAAATAATAATAATAATAATAATAATAATAATAATAATAATAATAATAAGGTCAAATTCAGTCTGTATTATTTAACATATCATGTCAGCTGATATTTAGCTTGACCATAAATGCCTTGAATAAGTAACTGTTAATTAATGTTTAGTTTTTAAATATACAAGCGAAGAAACGATTTGCAGCGATTTTAAATGGTGCCGGTCTTTTATCGTAAATTCCATGATTAATAAGACAAAAATTAAAATAGATTGAACGGTGCACGTGGCTTGAACAGGGGATCATTCGATATGTAGTCGAATGCTCCACACCTACCATATATATCTAGATTATAATGAATCTGTTTTCTTTCAGAAGAAATGATTTTCTGAGATGTCATTACCTTCTTTGTCAGTGTAACGTAAACTATTCACCCTATTACAATTATTTAATCTATAAGAGAGAAACCTGTTTTTTTATCGTATTTTCTTGGGGGGTATTTTTTATATTTATCGGATGATTTTCTGTAGAAACATATCCGAGCACATTGCCAGACATAAATTACCTTTGTGTAAAATTCGAAAAATGTAGGTTTAAAAACAACTGAGCGTGTGAGGAAAGAACGCACACACAAATGTTAGATAGCAGGTGGTTCGTAGATGGGGGGCATATATAACAATGATGAGGGGGAGAGGATAGAAGATATTTATATGTCTTAAAGTACTGAGATACTTGTTACTTCATATATATACTGAGGGTGATAGGGTGATAGATGCACAGTTCTTATATTTCTTGTGTAACACATATAGCGAGGAGGAGAGATCAATATTCTTTTAAGGGTTACACAATGTTCATATTAACATGATTAACACATTACCTTTTGGTTCGTGGAATGACGACACGAAGACAAACATTTACAAAATTATCGATGATGATTCTTTATTTCATTGGACCGGTTGAATTATAATGACTTTAGAAATTCAAATTCGGGATCTACATAATCAACGTTCTACCCCTTCGCGTCTCAGGGGACCCTCTTCTGACCACGTCAACTCTTGGCCGATCAACTTTCTCAGACTGACTGCAGACTGTTCTCCCTCACCTACTGACCTGACTACTCTAGCTCCGATATTGAGATTTCCCCTTTTGCTATGACGTCAGACGTGTGCTTCCCAAACGTGACCAATCCACGTGGCTGCACACGTTTTTCAAAAAACACTTCAACAGAAAAAGAATTCTCAACTAACCTATTTTAACAATGTATTTTAATTTGTATTGTACATTCTTTTTAGCTGACATTTTTAATATTCAGTTTTTGTAAAAGAATGGACATTCAATTCTTTTTACAATATAAACAATATCCAACTATTTGTAATAGAATTTAACAATAGACATTTTTAACATTCCGATTTCTAACATTCTATTTCTTAAGCTTGCTTACAAGGTTCGAGTCTCGGCTTATCAGAATCTCATTTTCACTTATGTAATGTTCTTATTTATATGGAAAGGGACATCCCTTTTTCCTGTTACATTTATTATTATTATTATTATTATTATTATTATTATTATTATTATTATTTGTACACACTGCTATTTTGGGTGGTATCATCCGAGAATGAAGATTTACGAATACATATTTTATTTTTATTTATTTATTTATCATTTATTTTATTTTATTATTTATTTATATTATTATCGTTGGTGTTTGCTCATAAGAATCTCTTCCGCAAGTAATAATCACTCACTGATAACAACTGATATTGTTCCTTGAAATCTAGTTGCCACTAGTTTCCACAGATTGTCAGCGTAATCAGTGCTCGCCGCCTTTGATGTTCACCATATATTTCGACAGTTCTCGATTTTGTGTAGTGCCAGTTTATGTGAAAATTACACTTTTATTTATTTTAGTGAAGAGAAAGAAGTTATTTTTTTGTCTGTGGCCGTGTTCATCTTTTGTATTATTTATGTTCATTTTACTTGTAAGTGTTCGCAGCTAATGTTGGTTGGTTTCCACATTCTATGGTTTTCCTTAAGATTTCAGCAGTTTTCATTATTACTATTTATAATAGAATTTAACAATAGACATTTTTAACATTCCGATTTCTTACATTCTATTTCTTAACTTTGCCTGCAAGGTTCGAGTCCCTGCTTATCCTATCTCAATTTAACTTATCTAATGTTCTTATTTACATGTAAAGGGACATCCCTTTTTCCTGTAACGCAAACGCGAAGTTGTTTTATATAATAGTAGATATTAAGCAAAATTGAAAACTATATGCCAAGTTGATAGCCTTATTTACTACTTCAAAATAATATTCCCACCAAAAATTATGGAAAAATATCGAATAGAAATTTAATTAAAGATAAGCGTTCGCATTTTGGTGAACCGCCATTCATTATTATTTAGTTAAATGCCTAAGTGAATTATCTCCGCATTTTTATGTACGGGTATTTCCGCTCTTATCGATAGCCGATCGGCAAAATCAAGTTTTTTTTATTGGTATTATTAAACGGTTACTTATAAGGCAGTGTAATCTTGAATTGTATTCCTTGAAACATCGAAAGCCTTTGAACATATTTTCATGCAAATCAAATCATACGGTATTATCGGACAACTACCTTACATAATTAGGATTTTAAGCAGGTAAAATTACACGTGTTTTCGATGGGCATACGTCCAAACAACGATATATAAAGTAGATGAGCATCAATTGTTAATCCTTAGTTGTTATTATCCCTCCCTGATAAAACTATTCGAGATGAGTGTATTTTCCGAAGACACCACGCTTTATAATAGACATAAGGGAAATAAACATATGCATATATCAAAAGCAATAGCTAAAACATTACAAAGTTGCATCCAGGTCCGAAAATAATCAAATAAAACAAGCATTATCGGCTAAGATCCAAATTCCTGTCCAAGCCCTGCAATATTACGCTCCTACGCCTTTTTTTATAAAGGAGTCACCACTTATCAAGGCACAGAGCCCATTTGAGGATAATGGTTAATGAGTGTATAGTAGTCAATGGGATAATGTAGTAATCAATAGTAATGGAAACTTTGTAAGTTGGATTAAGGAGATAGCTCAAGCTAAGGATTTGTAAGGATTTGTCAGTTCATAGAAAGAAACGTTGTTCCTGGAATATAGTTTTCGGTTTAGGCACATATAAAGAGTGGGAGAAATTGTTGATAATGGTTTCAACAAGACAAGTGTTGTTCGTAAAACTCAGGCCAGGTGGTTGGCCATAGATTAAAACGTCGACGAGCATTTGCCATGGAAATAGCGATAAAGCAAACGCCTCTTCTCTGGGGGAAGAGGTTACAGGGAAGAGAAAACGGCATCCCCCACTAGGCTACGAAGTCCATTTTGAACTCTGTTAAGGCAGGATAAGGTTTTTCTAGCAGCTCCTGTCCGGATGTGGCAACAGAACTTCATCCTTGGACGTACTTGACTCTTATGCAAATAGAGAATTGCATCAGCAGTGAGATATCTACTGACGCGGTAGAACGATCCCACCATTTTTCCAGCAGCCTTCTCAACATATTTTATGTACGTGTTCCATTGCAGATAAGGAGCAAAGGTCAAACACAGAAGCTTATCAAAACATAAACCCTCCCCAAGATGAGGGCCACTCATTTCAATTGATACCAGATGGGTATCTGAGCGTTGATGGTGCAGAGGTAAAAGCTTAGTTTTAGATGCATTTACGTTAACCAGCCACCTGGTTCCTCATTGCACTATGTGTTCAAGATCAGAGGAGAGAGAATCAAAGAGAACTTTGTTTTTACGGCCTTTGAAGTGTTACGATAGATGGTAGTGTCGTCAGCAAAAATATTTACGAATGATCTTAGGATGTGATTTAGAAGACCATTGATGTAGATTATGAATAGAGTTGGACCCAGGATGAACCCCCTGAGGGACTCCAGCATTAATACTGAGAGCTTCTGATTTCTGCCTATCAACCACTACTCTTATGAACCCATCAGAGAGAAGTGATTTAATAATGAAGAAGACATTTCCAGCTATACCATACCTGGATATCTTGTGAAGTAGACCTTTATGCCATACTCTATAAAAGGTCTTTGATATGTCAAGAGCAATTTCCCTAAAAAGAAGGCACCGTCGAAAGACTCGCTAATCCTATGAGATATAAGCACATCTGAAGATCTTGCAGAACAGAACATTTTCTGTTGGCTTTGTAGAACATGATTGAGTTTTTCAAAAGTAGAGGAGAAAGCAATACCCTCAATGTTTGGTGCATTTTATATAAGAATGAAATGTGCTCTGACGAACTCGTAGCAATTTTGTTTTTGTTTTTTTTCGACGTACACACGTCCGACTTCCCCGATAAAAAAGGAAAATCCCAATGCTTAGGCTGCTAAATACCGGACATCTTTCTACCCTAAAAAAGATTTTACCCGATAAACTTTGGAATTCCCTCCCGATCTCCGTATCACGTGGCGATGACGACAAATAAAAACTAAAATAGAATGTGAACAGGCATCTCGCTGCTCAACTCCCTAGATAATGTTCCTGTTTATATAGCGTCAAATATTACCCTTTTAAGTTCAAGTGACGACATGTTTGTTTGGTGTGAAGAATACCTGTCCTGCTAGCATCAAATTCTGCTTCTTTGAGAAGCGGATCTTATTTTTACACACAAGCACTTTATGTTCATTATACTAAGATTCCAACAAAGAAAGACAGCTATCTGCATTGAGAATCAAACTGATTCCGAAATGTATTCTTAAAATGCCGCCCAAAACTTCATTAAATAGTTCACATTAAATGTAGATAAACTTTCTCTTTGTGATTCCTCTCCATTGGGTCGGAATATAATTTCTTTCTCTCACGAGAGTGTTTGTCATTGGAACAAATTTGGAACCTGTAATCCTTCCCGCGGGACATTTTCGGACCGATTGCAATGGAATGACCGAGAAGACTATCATTTATTGAATATTCAGACATATTCATGAATTTCAATTGAATAGACGTGCACGTACTGATCGTATTAGTCCAAATACTTGTGGGCAAGGGATAGAGAGAGACAGAGAGAGAGACAGAGAGGGAAAGGGAGGGGGATAGTACAAATGTTAAGTAAATTGTAGACAATGACAATGCAACTCAAATGCTATCAGGAAAAGCATCGACAAACATAGAAACGCTCATGTGTTTATGATTAAAGAAACAGACACCTATGCAGAATACGGATCGTACTAAATAATGTTATTATTTAAAATCTGTTATGAGCATGGCGAATGGACAGCGTTCGGTAATTATTCTGCACTTTTTCAATTTACTAAACAAAAGATACCGACAAACTTTAATTTGAAATGAAGACTATAAATAAGTATCGTACGTTTAGTAGTCTGTATGAGTACCGAAACGCATATACGGATGACGTCATCGAAAATGAATTTTTTAATTATTCAACATCATGTCAAGAAGTAACGAAGTAGTATTTTCGACTTGCACGTACAAATTAACCAGCATACTTGATGTATCACTTCAGACTTTATTATCCCACCAGTTCAAAGACTTTAAAATTAATTCCTAGTTGGAATTTTTAAAAAAGTAAAACACCTTACATATTTATTGTATACAATCAAAATATCCGTGTATGGACGGGTAAGTAATTGCCCGAATACAAGTTTTGTTTTACCAATCTTTATTTTATATTTTATTTGAAAATTTTAGAAAAAATGGATACTTTAATATAATTTTATTAATGTATTACACTATTATTATAAGATTTTCGTTGTTAAGCAACTTTTTTATACAACAAGACTTAGTGTTTTTTTCTGTTTTTATTTTGTTATATCTGTACTTTCTTGTACAGATCTCTGTATTTGTGTGGTAAGCTATATGTATGTATGCGTGTGTTTCAGCGTATAAATTATACATGTTCTTTTTTGAAGTAATATAAAACTATGACCCTTATAACCATCTAAACGCATAAATGCACTGGCGAGTGGTCAATTGGATCAATAGAAAAGCAAAGTGTTGATATGATTGGCGTCTGATTTTCGATGATTGCTTTTTCTCGTAACGTTGCAGTGCATCAAGCGGGATCGTTTCATTCGATTCCTTGAAGGTTTTACGCTGGAACATTTATAGGACGCAGCAAAACAAATTACTGATACGAACGTTTTTATTGATAATTTGATTCCTTTAATATGTACGAATTTTTTACAGTAGTATCCATATTCTTCTGTTATTTTACAAATATATATCGGTCATCGCACATAAGCTGGTAGATTTTGTCGACGTAAAACGTTTGCAAATTCTTGAATTCATCAGCTATTGAATATTTATATTTAACACTTCGTATAATGAATAGTCATATTTAACACTTCTCATAATGTTTTTGGTTAGTTTTGCATGAACAAAATAGAAATGAACGAACCGAGGAGAAGCTCAGACCCAGCATCCTTGTGCTTAACACGCCTAGGTTAAAAAGAAGGTAATATAAATATAAATTTAAAACACACTATATAAAAGTACATTTGATTATGTGGGTGCGTCTGCGCGGATATATCTGTAAACATGCGTATTTGTATGCGTGTTTATGTGCGTGTATGTTTGTATATATATATATATATATATATATATATATATATATATATATATATATATATATATAAAGAAACAAAATAAAAGCTAAAATAACTACTATTTAGTAAGCTTAAATATTCTAACTTCTTAGAATATAAATTTAATAAATAAATATCCAATACGATACAAATAGGAAAAATTCAACGTTAATTTCAAAACAATGAAAAGAAAAAAAAAATGAAAAAAATAATTAAATTAAAAAAATGATCGAAAGACGTATTTTTATTGATAAACTAGTCGACCCAATTTCTATACTTGAAAAACTTTTAAATGACTTGAATCGTATATTTTATTGTCGTCATCTGTAACCATGTAAACTGCTTTCGCTCCTCTGCTATTTTTCCTAACTTTAGTGTTTGCACACCTTCTCTATATCCTTATATTACCTCTCCTTCTCACCACTTTCTTTTCTCTAAAAGTACCCTTTTAACCCTATCCTCTTCTTTTAACAAAAACCTGATTTTTCTAATTAAACCCAGTAGAACTTTAATTTTTGCGATTGCCAGTCATGCCACTTTCTCTTCTCTGAATTTGAAAAGGTTTGAAATCTTTTACATTTTTGTATTTTAATTTTTCTTGCCTGATTAAATCAAATATGATTAAAACAGTCTGCACAACGTAGCAAGATATGACTGTATTTTCAGAAAGAATAAATAAAAATAATTTGCTCTCTTTGTCTGAGCACTATCAACATTGTATTGTATTGTAAAAATTAAATTATTAATTTTTGGATATTCTACCCGAAATATATATATATATATATATATATATATATGTGTGTGTGTGTGTGTGTGTGTGTGTGTGTGTGTGTGTGCTCTCCCACTCTCCCGTCGATTTCCACGTATGAGCTCCTGCCACAAAAGCTAAGTTCGGAAATTAACACAGCTTATATGTTTAAAGTGGTGAAGCCTTTGCATAGAACCCTCCACTTTTTTGGTTCACCTATCAATCTTCGCCGGTATAATGGCTGCCACCATACAGAGCATACAGTTGCCCTCATATACATATATTTATATATGTATATTAAATATTTTATATAAAATGGGTTAAGAAATTCCAACGAAAGAAAGATGTATATTTAAATAAGGGAATAGTCACCAACAATGTGTATTTTTTAACATTATTTTATTATTCCGGGTCTTGGTTTTTCATTGAGAATTATGTTTGGATCATTGTAATAATGTTTTTAAGTCATTGAAATCGTTTTTACGCACGTTTCAGACGTTCTGTGAAGCGTCCTCGTCAGAAATTATTTGCAAATATTGATTTGAAAATTTGAAAATAATTTCTGACAAGGACGCTTCACAGAACGTCTGAAACGCGCGTAAAAACGATTTCAATGACTTAAAAACATTATTACAATGATCCAAACATAATTTTCAATGATAAACCAAGACACGGAATAATAAAATAATGTTAAAAAATACACATTGTTGGGGATTATTCCCTTATTAAAATATATATATATATATATATATATATATATATATATATATATATATATATATATATAAATGCGTGTGCGTTCGTGTGTGTTACTACATGATGTAACAAACGTTTGCTACTAAAATTAGTAAATGAACTTGTTGGCGAACAAAATGAATAGTCATTACAAGTGAGGAGAAAAAATAAAACTATTCATAGCAATATACTTGCACTACTTAGCTAATAAAAGTAACATTGCGGTGTTTATAATTCATATTTGAAGAAACCATGCTATTTGACAGGTATATATATATATATATATATATATATATATATATATATATATATATATATATATATATATATATATATATATATATACACGCAAGAAGACCTGCCGTTGATCGGGATTGAATAAGAATCAGTGTGGATTTTACACTTTAATATTTTATTGACATCGAAATCGGTAAAATAGCACATTTTCAATTAATTCGATTGATCGCCTGCTTTTGTAAGGGACCCATCGCCAGGTACCGGGAATAAGCTTCACATGCCTATCGCAGTGATTTGTCCACAATACAGTGTAATCTACATTGCACTGTAAAGAACATACTGTTGATTTTATAAAACGGGTGTGATATATAACGGCTTGCATAAAGGTTTATAATGAAAAAGTCAAATATTATGCTTCAATTGTGATCTAAACAAAAACATTTCAAACGCCCCACTTTCATATCAAATTACTGTTGATTTATATGCTGAACTTTTTGGCTTGTATGGTAATAGAACATGTTAAAGGCACCCCTGGTGTTGTGTAAAGTGTTAGCTTTATTCAAAATACCGTATTCCTACTTTCATCGGGTTATTTCGATTGTCAACACTTATCGAGGGCATTTCAATACAAAACCGATCTAAGAAAAATTCTAGGCACATAAAACACCTTTCTGTAAAAAAGTGTATATCAGCCCAGCCGTTTTCGAGGCAGTAGGGAACGATCTCGTACACACATAGGCAATGTTGTTTGATATAATAGTATTGCCCTTTTTGGGGAATTGAGTATTTAAAATAGATCGCGTGTGCAACACTCATTTGTGAGGAAGCAATTAACGTTGGATGCTGCTTCCTGAAAAAAAGATATTATGTACATTAATGATTTCTGAGGTTGGACATCGATTGTTAATAATTCCTATCTTAGAAAAATCGAACATACCCCTAATTTCGATCGTTTTAATATATTCTCTTTTTATAAGGTGATATCAAAATATATAATCTATTTGTCTATACTTGGCATGTCTTAAGTATTGCACGACCATCATTGTTAAAAAATATATTTCATCAAAGCTCCATTCGAATCGTTTTGGCAAAAATTCAAATATTCCAATTTTATCAAGAACTTTTTTCCACGCATTAATTTATTTCGTGATATTCTTTGGAATTTTTGTGAGATCTTTTTTTAGTATTATTCTTTATTTAGCTTTTTTTATATCTACCTTTAAGATGAAACAAATCCAATATTCTAATATATATATATATATATATATATATATATATATATATATATATATATATATATATATATATATATATATAGTGAAACAATAAACTTATCACCCTAGAAAAGACGACATGATTCCATTTCCTTTTGATGAACACTTTTTTATTTATTACATATCATCTACTAGTTGGCCAGTTGTGTACAAATGCCAAGAGCGGTGCGAGAATTCTATCATGTTTGAAAGTTACACAATGTTCTACGAACGAGATTGGAGATGCGCCGCTGTACAACTCATGCTCGCTACCGATTCAAATTATGACAACACGACCATGGCTAGCAGCCCTAGAATGCATCGCTGGATTGGCACGAATAACAGTGACGTGAAGAAAACCTGATTTAAAAAAATGGTATGGTTTCAAGTTAAGGCCACATCATGCCACCTCACATCATCGAAGTCGACTTGAAAGTCAACACCAAAGTGTACCTGGATGTGCTGAAAAGTGTAGTAATCACGTGGTGCAATCAGGTGGTCGCTGCCAGACCCTAGGTGTGGCAGCAGAAATTGGCACTAGCCCACAAATCTAAAGAGACTCAGGCTTGGCTTCAGAAAGAAGTGCTGCGACTGTGTACCCTTCTCTCACTGCCCTGTTTTTTCCTCGATCTGAACCCGCAAGACTACTTCGTTTGGTTAAACGTCGAGAACATCACCAACATAGCTTCTCACAGCACCAAAGCCAGCCTGATCGGCACCATCCGCCGAATATATTCACCGAGCTCCAGTCGGCGCTTGTGGAA
Organism: Euprymna scolopes; assembly: GCF_053919585.1. NCBI lineage: Eukaryota > Metazoa > Mollusca > Cephalopoda > Sepiida > Sepiolidae > Euprymna > Euprymna scolopes. The sequence continues at coordinate 7,257,479 of NC_136498.1, forward strand.
AAAGCATGCTCCCAGTCCCGGATCCGTATCCAGGTGGTGCTTGAGGCTGAAGGCGGCTACATTGAATAGATTTCATCCAAACAACATAATCAAGTGTTCTGATTTTTTTCCAATAAAAGTTTGGAAATAAAGCTTTAAGATAAAAACTTTATCTTTCCAACACACACACACACACACACACACACATATATATATATATATATATATATATATATATATATATATATATATATATATAGGTTATACATATTTTTAGATTAAATGCTTTGCTGCACTACTTTTATTCAATTTCGCATCTAAAATTTGGAGAAGAATAGTTACACAATGTTACAAGAGGTCATATAATAGTAAATTAAATTTCACTATGTGTAACATGTTTATTTTAAAACTTCTGCGTCTCAGTAACCATCTCTTTATGCTTCTTACTCTCTTTCTTATTTCTCCCTTCATTTTCTTTAAGACTTTCTTTATATCGCTGGTCAAACTGATATTTCTCTCATCCTTAAATGTGCCGAAAAATAATGTTGTCAGTAATATGGTTAAGCATTTTAAATCTAATGCTGTAATCGCCTATTTTTTCTACTGGAGACTACGGAGTTGAAAAAATGGCATGCTTGCTTCCGGGTAATTCCGTTCCTCTCACCTGCTATTATAATAATATGATAATATAATAATATGATAATATAATAATATGAGGTAAAATTATGTTAATAATTAAAACAACCCAAAGATACAATGTTACATATAGTAATTTACATTTATTGATCCTCGGCAACTACAAGTGTATAAGATTATATTACCTTCACCCACTTTGCAAACTATATTGATTAGGTTTCTAATAGTATTTTGTGTGTAAATAATATAACAATTTTATTGTTCGCTGAAACGCTGACAACCACCGTTTCTTTTACCTCTCCCAACCCCGAGCCGCATCATTTACTAAATTTTATCAAGCAAGTTTAGTAAAGCCAAATGTACGATGCAAATCCACTTATAAACTTGAACATGAAAACTTATTTGCTATTACTACACTGTTTTTCTTCGTTTTTTTTAAATGATTTTATTTCGAAGAATCAGATCCTCGTTAATCAAATGTATATATGTATGAGTGTATGTACTATTATATAAAAGCCACTTTGTGTGTGTAACTTCCTCCTTATAGATTTCGAAGCGGCTGTACCTATCTTTTGCAAATTTCACACAAACGTAACTTATATGTCTGGCAGTGTTCTTAGATATGTTTTGTACAGAAATTTATCCGATAGGTATCGAAAACAACAAAGGCGGATCTTAAAAATACTTCTTTTCTCTCTTATGGATAAAAAATTACAGGGAAATATTTTACGTTATACTGGTCAGGAGAAATAAGACACCCCCAGCAGATCATTTTGTAAATTTAAAAAGTCTAACCTAAAAATGGTATTTCTCTCTTAAAAATTAAAAAAAAAAACAATCTTTTTCCAGGGGAGTATTTTACATTACACTGGCCAATGGAAATAATAAAACCTCGGCAAATCATTTCTTCTTAAAGAAACAGATTATCATCTGGAGATATAGCATAATGGTAGATCATTCGACTGTAGATCGAATGAACCCCTGTTCAAGCTATGGTTTACCTAACAATTGTATTTTTTTATTATTAGGGAGTCTGATTTACTACAAAAGAAGAGGAAACATTTACAATCGCCGCAAACCATTTCTGCGTTTTCATATTTTAAAAGTAAACTTTAATCAGAAGTAAATTTTTCAAAGGATTTATCGTCAAGCACAAATATAAGCTGGCGTGATATTGTAAACAATAGCAGATGGAATTGGATGAATGATATTATCATTATTTTTCATTTATTTATTTGCTAGTAGGATCAGTTATCCGGCGTTGCCTGATGTTAGTATGCCTCACCGCGTACAAAAGTACTTCTGTCGGTATTGTTGTTGTTGAAGCCCAACCATCAGCGTCCCCACGTTTAGAACTGCTTTCTAAAATGGACACCACAAACCTCCCTGTGTTAAGAACGGCTTTCGGAAAAACACCCTCTTTTGTGAGTGGAGAAGTGTGTGATCATTTTATGTATTTTTGACAGAAATATATTTCACACCAAATTAATAAGGTTTGCGACGTATTTGCGTTTACAAATAATTAAAAGTATCTAAATTACACTCAGGTATCATTCATATATACATGAAAGCAAACTACATTTAGATCTTGGTTGTGACCTACATGGGTTTCTATATAGAAGCACAACATTTTATATTAGTTGTTTTGTGAGACCACAGCGTAAAAAAATGTTTAAAAATCAAGCAACCACCTATGGAAAAGTGCAATTAGCATCTAGTACCGTGACGAACAAACAAAAAAAGAAAAAAGAAGTAACCGGTAGTTCAAAGGCGCAAACGTAGAAAGCGGACCGCTACGTGAAAAAGGAGGCGAAAAAAGGTAAACACTTTTAGCGAATTGGCGACGATAAGTTGTCACTTTAAATTGCTTCGAATTAACCTTTAGTCCACGTGAATGAATTAGTGCCCTTAATAAAAGTGTGACACGGCTGATCTCTTTCTATCACTCAATCCCACTCTCTGTATCTCTTACCGTCCTTCCCTCCCAACTTCTCCCTGTCTCTCTTCTTAATGAAGTAAACGGAATATTAAAATTACGAAGCAAAGGAAAAGTAAAATTTAATCGTTGTGTTTTACGTTTAAGCTAAATAAATGAAGAAAAGAGTCAAAAGAAATATGTAGAAATGACACAGACGAAAGTGAGTGGAAAGAGAAGTAGTTTCACGCTGCTGTGTAATATGATAAATGAATATAATAGCATCAACAAAAGAAGTAGTAAATGTGGAGCAAAAGGTAAAAAGAAACGAATGGATATGTAAAAATGGCGGCCTGTTTAAGTGGCGAATCATTCGTTTAATGATGAAAGAAGTGAATAGCGGAATTCAAGAATATCTAGTCCTCAGTCCAGCAGCTGGGCCAGAATTTCAGCAAAGGAGAAATTATTATTTGTGGAGATGAAAGTGGTAAGAGTGATGCTATTTATGAATTTAGTAGTCAGGTAATGACGGCGTAGACCAAGAAAAGTAGGAAAATTATAAATTCATGCGGTGAAAAATGCGGTATATAAAACTTGAAAACCTAATATTGTGTTGAGATTTGGCTTTCAAACGCACTTGATGCGCATTATATTCTATTCACATTTTCCGACAAAAATTAACTGTAAATGTATCGTGGTGACTAATGCCTTTTAATTCTTAATCATGCATCGAATGGGTACTATACTATATTCTGCCCAGAGCTATATGATGATAAGATCCAGACAACATTTAAACGAGATCGGCCTGCAGTTTCCAAGAATATCGAATAGGAGAGAGATGTAGACAGACTAAGACAAATATAATATGTACATTTTTCTATGTTCGTGTCAAATTAGAGTAGCTCTGATGAAGCTGGATCTCTAAATGTGATGCAGATGAAATATGCACGTATGCTGCAGTAATATTTGTATGCATTAAAATATTATAAATATATATAAATGATAAAATAAATATGAATTAGAATATATTATGAATATATTTAAATTATAAAATAAATATAAATTAGAATATATTATGAATATATTTAAATTATAAAATAAATATAAATGAGAATATATTATAAATATATATAAACTATAAAATAAATATAAATTAGAATATATTATACATATATATAAGTTATAAAATAAATATAAATTAGAATATATTATGAATATATATAAATTATAAAATTAATATAAATGAGAATATATTATAAATATATATATAAATTATAATATAAATGTAAATTAGAATATATTATGAATATATATATAAATTATAAAATAAATATAAATTAGAATATATTATGAATATATATATAAAATATAAAATAAATATAAATTAGAATATATTATGAATATATATAAATTATAAAATAAATATACATTAGAATATATTATGAATATACATATAAATTATAAAATAAATATACATTAGAATATATTATGAATATACATATAAATTATAAAAGAAATATAAATGAGAATATTTTATGAATATATATACATTATAATATACATATAAATTAGAATATATTATGAATATATATTCAAATTATAAAATAAATATAATTTAGAATATATCATGAAGTAGAATACTATAGTCATTCATTGCTTGTTACTGGGCATGTTTTGATGAACACCTGAGTTTCAGTGAATTTCCATATAGGAAACGATAGAAGCTAAAATTGGAGCTAAATAATTCAGCCATGGTTGCTATTTCGCGCTTTACCGTTTGAGTTATGACCAGATGCAGTAAAAAAGTTTGAAATTAAACGACGTAAATGTAGAAATGCATATGTACGCATGCCCATAAGTCAATTTACTTCCGCTAATCGTTTATTTTTTGTTTCAATTTTGACGACGTAGCAATTACCAAATATACACATTTCCCGAGTTTTAGATAGCCTATGTATAACGTTTCAAGTCTGTAGACCAAATATTCATAGAAGAGATGATAAAGATATTTCGCACACACACACACCGACAAAATCACTTTACACACATACACATATATGTATATACATGTTAATGTAATAGAACATTTTCAACTTAAATTCTTCGCAATTATACTCACGCAATTATAGATATAGAACCATGAATATACTAAAGTAAGCTTGATAGTAAATAAAACAAATAATCTAACGAGAAAACATACAACACAAATAATTGATTAAAGAACGTTCGTTTTTCAAGGTATATGCAAATTAACTAACGTTCATGAAGTCATTCGCATATGCATGACTATATTAAGTTTGTCACATGATTCTTAAATAAAAATGCATGGTTTTAGTGCCCATGTAAGAGCAAGAAAAATTCAACGTTATAGGTTTATAGATAGATATATGTATTTATTTGTGTATACATACATAGTTATATTGTATTTGAAAAAAAAACATTGTATAAATTCGTTACGTCAAACAATATGTCATTAAAGGTATCATATCTTTAAAGATTTGCATATCCAAATTAAAATCTAATTCGTGTTGTCTTATGAACGCACTTAAAACTCTTCTGTATCTCTCATCCACCATACATATGCATGCGTGTCTACATATTATTAATGCACAATTAATTAATTAGAGAAAAGAACGATTTGAATCTTATTGTGCAGCGATTTTAATTAGCCAACGTTATTTTTGCTCGCCGATATAGAAGGAAATGTACTCAGCCGTTGTTGCCAAGTTGGGTCTAATACAATCAAATTATACGTAGCACTATATTATTATTATTATTATTATTATTATTATTATTATTATTATTATTATTATTTAATATGACTAATCGATGTATGTATGCATTAGCCATGAATCCCTACGTATCTCATGTGGCCACGGTTTCAATTTTTCCAGCAAGATTCGGCAATGTCACTATCTTTGTCACATTATGCTCTTACATTGTGTTGTAGTATCAAATTTGATAATAATAAACTTGCGCATGATGTCCACTAATGCAAAGTTTATTTATTTTAGCCGTTCAAACTGCGATCGAGTGTTCTATGTCGAATTGATGATTTTTCATTAAATATTAACTCCTATTAATCCCTATTAATCTTCATTGCGCATAAACGGATACTATAATACTTAATTTATTACACATTATGATAAAATGTCAATACAAGATTTCAGCTAGATCGTTTAAGTAGTTTTCGTGCAAAAATAAAACAGAAAATGAGAAATGAATTATAAGTATTAGAATAGAAAGCCGTGATAGTAATTTCACTAAGCGAATTATGTTTCTCACTTCGTTTAACCAAACGTACAACTTTTTGGTACTAATGAGGAATTGCTATTCAAATCCCACAAAACAGTGGCGGATGAAAGCTAGTACGTTCATCAGATGGATGGAAAGAAACACACTTGGAAAATTGCAGAGGATGCTTTAAATCATTCAGAATTTGATAATTTGAGAACTGCTTTACAACAATTTTTGAATATATGCGTGAAAAAAAATAATAGCTTGTAGTCAGCTAGAAAGTATCGCTATGGTATTCGGTACAAAGAACACATAGGTTTTGTAAAGCGACTTTTTTTCACGGAATTGTCATCACGGGTGCACCGAAAGAAACGCTATTTTTTTTGTTCGAGTGATATCAGCTAAACAAGATTTCGCTAGCAAAATAACGGTAGATGTCGGTCGTCTCGACGTTCAGTTATGTGTGATATTGCAGCAATGAAATGTGAGCTTAGTATTTATGCAACTATCATTGCCGTTAAACGTTTTTATTGCACATACATTCTAAGGAATAAAAAACTTAAGTGGAATGTGAACAGATCTTAAGATAATCATGCCTGTTTATGATTAAATCAGGTCAATTATAAAGTAAGGGAAAACACGCAAGGTTTATATGTTACGTGCGCAGACGAAGTAGAACGTTATTAAAACGAAAGTAGAAGTTTAATTGTATGAATTCAGCTTTTCCACGGCTACTTATGCGATATATATATATATATAAGTCTGAGGACGCTACAGACGGCAAAAAAAAAAAACGGCCGTGTAGCCGAAACAATAATGTATCTTAACAGAAAGATACGGTAATAAAAAATAAAACGTGGTATATATATATATATATATATATATATGCTCTACAGCAGTATTGAGCAGTTTCTTAAGTTTTTATTAATTACCATTTCTACTATATATATATATATATATATATATATATATATATATATAAAGTTTAAGAACCTGTAAGTACTAGGTTACTATATGATAGATAAAATGTATATTATGTTAATTATATATATATATATATATATATATCATATTATTATTATATATTATGATATATACGACTATATATACCTGTATGCGTCATTATAATGTCTATTTATAATCCGTATGACATATTTTGTTTTCTAAAATAATATCAGTCATTGTCATTATGTATCGGTCGAGCAAACCCCGAACCTTCTGGTGTATCTGGCGAACCGGGGAATCTTTCTGTCGAAATCAGAAAGCTGCATAGAATGCCGAACGAAACACTTTATTTCATCCACGGGGGTAACATGTTCTCCTTCCCTCAGCCATGACTATATTATTCACAATTGTATCTTGAGTGTCGGCATGGCTGACAACGAGAACAGGACACTCGTCGGGATGAAATAAAGATGGAGTCATTGAAATTCCAATTGAATTAAAAGTGTTGTACCTATTCTGTACGTTAACCTTAAAATTGAATTAAAAAAACTTTAAAACTTTAATCAAACTTGGAAATACGATTTTAAAAATAGCACGAATCAGTAAGTGCATTAGCACCTATAAGTGTTATTTACTTAAATGTAGTAGTAGTAGTAGTAGTAGTAGTAGGAGTATGATGCTAGAGAAACACTGCATAACATTTTTTAATGACTTTCTTTCCGAAAGTAGTGATTTGTATATGGACTCTATTAACCGCCTGTGTATCTAAGAAACATCACAGACACTCCCTCTATTCCATACATCTGCCAGAATTAAATTTAGACTGCACATTAAAAATGAAAAAAAAAAGACTTGGCAGTTACTTCTAATTAAATGAAAGAATGTCCATGAACCCTTTTGAATCATTACCCTATAAATAACTTCTATTTTTAACATCAAACGTTGTGTTAGCAACCAGTAGAAATCGATTATTTAAGGTGTAAGAGGGTTCTGAATTATATGCAATGCTCATTAGTTCATATTTACAAACGAAGAAATATATATATATATATATATATATATATATATATATATATATATATATATATATATATATATATATATATTCCATAAAGTAACCGATGAAGTTATAACGAAGTCAATACAAGAATGGTCAATACGGAAGTAGGGCAAGCTATCGATTTTATTTGTTTTACATAAGCATAAATATGTCGCTACACATTCCTGAGCACTAAGCTTTGGTGCAAGCAACATCGCCTTAAGAGATCAAAGTTACTAGTAACTGGCTGAGCGAAACAAGTAAAAAGTATTATTTATTTATTGATTGCAGACTATTATCTACATTTTTTTAGTTTTTGTGTCACGACGTTTCAGCCAACTATTCCCCTGATCTCCGTCAGGTGGTAACCGCGACGGTATATGAACTCCGAATCTCCTATCTTTATCCTCAGCAATTACTGCCGTTGTCGTCTCACCACGTTTTGTGCCAAGTAAGCATCTAGCCGGCTTTGGGTAGGATTGAAACCGCTATTATCAGACATTCCCACCTTGAACCGTACAGACCCAACGTCTCTATCCATTGCACCACGGGTTTCGAGGGGCGATGAAGGTTGGATGTTTCGGTCTTTATAAATCCACGTTTATTTATTATCTGATATATTTAATATATATTCATAATGTAATTAAATCCTTCTTAAGTAATAGAAAAATCAAAGTTGTCCTCGACGGTCGTACATCCAAACAATATGACATAAATGCGGGAGTACCTCAGGGGTCTATCCTTGGACCTCTATTATTCCTGATATTCATAAATGACCTCCCTGATAAAATTGTTTCGGAGATGGGTATATTTTCCGATGACACCACTCTCTATAACAGATATGAGGGGAAAACTAATGAACACATATCCAAGGAAATGGCAGAAAAACTAGAGGATGACCTCCAATTCGTAGTGGAATGGGGACAAAAATGGATGGTCACATTCAATGCTGCTAAGACTAAGCTTGTTTCCTTCAATAACTACAAGAAACCTTCTCTGCCACCAATAGCAATGGCCAAGAACATATTGCCTGAAAGTACTTCTTTTAAACTCTTCGGCCTAACGTTTACAGGGAATATGAGCTGGAATAGATACATTGAGAGCATTGCCAAGGCTGCTCCAAGGAAGGTTGGATCCCTCTACCGTGCTAGAAAACTACTTACGCCTGACAGTATCCTATACCTCTATAAGGCAACCATTCGCCCATTTATGGAGTACTGTTGTCACATCTGGGCTGGTGCATCTGCTGTTTGTCTCTCGCTCCTGGACAGGGTTCAGAAGAGGGTCGCCAACCTGATAGGTCCTGAACTGTCATCTAGGCTTCAGCCTCTGTCCCATCGACGAGATGTTGCATCCCTCTGCCTGTTCTACAAATACTTTAATGGTGAATGCTCTGACGAACTGAAAACACTTGTTCCTCCCCGACGTAACTACCCCCGACAAACCCGACAAGCTACTAAGTCTCATCCCTTTACAGTAGAGATCCCTAGGTGCAAGAAAGCCTTTTACTCCAATAGTTTCTTCCCCAGTACTGTGGATCTTTGGAATTCCCTTCCGGCATTCTTCTTTCCCAACTGTACTGATATGCAGAAGTTCAAGTGTAATGTTAACAAACATCTTTCTACTCATCTCCCTTCATAATGACCCTGCTAATCAAGTCCCTAATAGTAGCCCCCTGATTCAAAGTGGCACTGTGTCTTGTTTGGGGTGAAAATTGAATAAATATATATATATATATATATATATATATGTTTATATACCAAATGGTATATATTTATTATTTAATTTGAATTCATTAGTGAGATTAGTATTGTTTATTTATGTCGGACTATTATCCTTATATTTATTCGTTGTTGTTTCACGACGTTCATTTAACTATTCCTCTGGCCTTTGTAAGGAGGTAACCGAGAACAGAGTGGAAGAAAACGTGATGTGACGACAACAACTGCGAAATACAGTAATTGCTGAGGATGTAGTTAGGATATTCTCAGTTCCTATCCCGTCGCGGTTACCATCTGGCGCAGGCCAAAGAAATAGGTGGCCGAAACGTCGTGAAGCAACTAAACGAATGAGGATAATAGTCCGCAATAAATAAATTAATAATACTCATCTCAGTAATGCATTTTTATTAAATAACATATATAAATAAAAGAAATATATATATATATATATATATATATATATATATTACTAGCAAAAGTACCCGTCGTTGACTGGGTTCAAAACAGCCTACAGAAAATGGACTAAGGAAGGGTCGTAAATTTGGGGGTACCAAAACAAAATATGATGATAAAAAAAATAAAATAGATACACCCCATCATTTATTATACCATACCTGTTCACACCGACACACTTATCACAATATTCCGTGGATCTATATAAAAAAAAAACCTTGTTAAACTTTGTGACATATTTCCATTCTATGGAGGTCAGGTGCGAACAAACACCCCATAATTTTATTATACCATATTTCTTCAAACTGAAACATAATTATCAAAGTATACTTACGCAGATAGATATGAAAAATCTTTATTAAAACTTGTGCCTATTTCCATTCTACGGATGCCAGGCGCGAACGCAGACCCCACAATTTTATATCATCCCTATTTAAGTTAAAACATACTTATCAAAGGATTCTCATGTACATCTATATCAAAAACACTTGTAAATGTTTTTTTTAATATTTTTATTTTTTATTTCCATACTTTGTGGACTAGGCGCGAATGCAGACCCCACCATTTTAAGGAACCACCATTCTGCCAGATCAAACATACCCATTCCTGTGTCTCGATACATCTTCTATCATTATATGTAATCAGTTTTTTTTTAAATAGTCAACCATATAGGAGCCTATTCGTGACCAGACACACACACACACAGACATTCAGATTTATATTATAGATATATGTATTCAACGAACACATCTACAACCTCAAACCATATGTATTATAGTTGACTGCGTTAACCATTACGCTACGCGTTAGGTAACTTTACCAGTTATTCTTAACGCTGTTAAACTTATATCGATTTTTTGTTGATGTGTTAAACAATAATATGGTTAAAACCTTGTTGATCATGGGAAATTTAATACTCCTTTTGTTTTCTCACCTCTTAGTTTTACATTGCCTTCTTTATTTGAAAAGTTACATTTTATGGCTTCGCTCTTTTGTTACGCAGACAATGACTATATGGTTGCTGTTCAATCAGATTGATCGATCGTGATTCTCTTTGCATTGCACTATGAACTTTTGTTCCAAGTTTGTTCGAAGACAGCATAGTCACGGTTGAATACGGTTAGAGGCCATCTTCGGGGGGTAAAAAAAACCATTAATTTTTAATTAGCATTCTCCTCCAGGCGACCCGTATCGTCCAATTTATGTAGCAGTAATTGTGTAATGGCGTGGTTCATTATCAGACGAGATTGGATTAATCAATGTTAGGTGTAAGTATACCATGCTTTAAGCTTTAGGCCAGAACAGGCAAAGTAATTAGATGTATGTCCAGAGAATATGACCTTTGAACCATTTAGGAAGGAGTAATCATGCCCACTAATCATGAGTAAACTTACTTATACATTATTTCGAAACGTGTAAGTTTATTTTCCGATCTAACTGCAAAAGGAGAAGTGACATTTGATTACTAGCTGATCACATGGACTGAAAACCTAATCCCCAAGTTCGAGTCGAGTTTCCTCTCCTGAAACACTTTCACCAAACCAGCACTTGACACTGTTTTGAACGTCCTAAACAGCAGAAATAAAATAAACACATACATATACTTTATATAAATAGAAATGTTTTTCGCGCATGTAGGTTTCCTTTTACGAAGAATTATTAGCAAGATATATTTTAATTGCACTACCATTCAAAATATTCAAATAGACAGAGTCAATCACTTAACTCAAATGAAACACGCTAACCTGTGCAACTGTTGAAACAACTGAATAGTAGATACAAGGTTTTTCGAAAAATAACCTTATTGGTTTTTATCATAACAGATATGAGGGGAAAACTAATGAACACATATCCAAGGAAATAGCAGAAACACTAGAGGATGACCTCCAATCCGTAGTGGAATGGGGACAAAAATGGATGGTCACATTCAATGCTGCTAAGACTAAGCTTGTTTCCTACAATAACTACAAGAAACCTTCTCTGCCACCAATAGCAATGGCCAAGAACATATTGCCTGAAAGTACTTCTTTTAAACTCTTCGGCCTAACGTTTACAGGGAATATGAGCTGGAATAGATACATTGAGAGCATTGCCAAGGCTGCTCCAAGGAAGGTTGGATCCCTCTACCGTGCTAGAAAACTACTTACGCCTGACAGTATCCTATACCTCTATAAGGCAATCATTCGCCCATGTATGGAGTACTGTTGTCACATCTGGGCTGGTGCATCTGCTGCTTGTCTCTCGCTCCTGGACAGGGTTCAGAAGAGGGTCGCCAACCTGATAGGTCCTGAATTGTCATCTAGGCTTCAGCCTCTGTCCCATCGACGAGATGTTGCATCCCTCTGCCTGTTCTACAAATACTTTAATGGTGAATGCTCTGACGAACTGCAAACACTTGTACCTCCCCGACGTAACTACCCCCGACAAACCCGACAAGCTACTAAGTCTCATCCCTTTACAGTAGAGATCCCTAGGTGCAAGAAAACCTTTTACTCCAATAGTTTTTTCCCCAGAACTGCGGGTCTTTGGAACTCCATTCCGGGATTCTGCTTTCCCAACTGTACTGATATGCAGAAGTTCAAGTGTAATGTTAACAAACGTCTTTCTACTCATCTCCCTTCATAATGACCCTGCTAATTAAGTCCCTGATAGTAGCCCCGTGCTTCAAAGTGGCACTGTGCCTTGTTTGGAGTGAAAATTGAATTTTAAAAAATCTAAAAGTTGTATTTTACAATTATACCCATCCCCTCGCTGTTTTGCTTTGGATCTTTTGGAAACATAGCAGCAGGTTTTTGTCTCCACTCCATGAAGGCCAGAGGTTTAGGGGATATATATATATATATATATATATATATATATATATATATATATATATATATTAAACAAAATAGATCTGTTTTAGGCTTGATTTTATTTTTGATTCTTTCCAACCCCCTAAAACATCTTCATTCTGCCAGGAATTGGCTGATGTAATCGGCATATTTATCGTAAGTTATAATACTTTTAAATCCTCCTGGATTCATCGTTAGAGATAAATTAATCTAACCGATTGAAATAATATATATTAATGACGTATATATTTCTTTCATTGGTTTATTGTCTTAGTAACTTAAGAAACATTTCAGGATATTAAACACTATTGATAAAGTTTATTATTTTTTAGAACTACTAGTTAACCGTTGCCCGGTGGAAGCATAGCCTCCACCGCGTAAAAAATTAAAGTACCGCTGTTGTTGTTGCTCAACCCTCAACCGCGTCATTTTACGAACGGCTTTCAGAATGAACACAACCGATCTCCCTACCGACCTCCCTATGCTAAGAACGGTTTTCAGTATAGACACCCCATTTTGTTAAGTGAAATTGGCAGTTGCGGAATTTTTATTTAAGAAATTTTGAAGAAGAACTATGATATAATTGCAAACTTGCTCTTTATATAATCCTCGAGTGTAAATTGTTTTTATTCCGTCAGGTGTGTCCAGGTGGAAATTAGTTTATCTTATTTAAGTTTACTTTATTCTTAGATATTACCACCTGGTATGAGAATTGAACCTTCAAATTCTTAATTACAATCTAACTTAAAACTCTTTTGAAGGAACAACCTCATTCCTTAGTCACCTTATTATTTGGATAATGAGTTTTTCTTCGGTTCTAAGCAATTTTCAAATGAATTTTGCGAACCTTCACTGGATTCGTCTTTTTCGAACATGTTGCGTAGATGATATTTTGTTAAATACGATTGCAATTTACAATCTTCTGGAGTTGAAGAATTAATCTCCAGCACGGACGACACTCAAGATAAAATTGTGAATTACGCAGGATTTCTTTTGTCGACGATGTCTGGCAGAACAAGAATATCCTACGCTCGGAGATTAAATAAAGAGTTTCGTTCGAAATTATGCCAAGATTATCGAATTTGATAAAAAGATTATCGAGGTTAACATTGTATCCAGATATGCGTGGCCTAGTGTATAATATACTTGGTAAAAATCAGTGTTAACTCTTCAAGCATTTGAAGGTTTAAACCGCAATGCGGCAACACAAAATTGCGAATTGTTTAATATATCTATTCAATGATGCAGACGGAACGAGAAAATGTGACTACCATGAATTAAATAAAGGGTTCCGTACGAAATTCTGTACGTGATCTCGAGTTCGACAGAAAGATTCTCGATGTCAACAAAATACACCTGAAAGAACTTCGAAGGATTCATCGAACAGAACTTTGTTAGAATATTATTCAAGATGAGAACAGTAGTTCAATTAATACACACACACGCACACCCATATATATATATATATATATATATATATATATATATATATATATATAGTGCAAAAGTTTGTTGAAAATTCAAAGACTTACGTTTTCATTTTTATAACCTTCGTTTATTTCCTAGTTAAATGAAAACGGTATACATTGAAAGTAACGACATTTCAAAAACAAACTTTAAAAAAATAAAAAATTATATATATATATATATATATATATATATATATATCATTACATCCATCCGTACTAGTTTCAGTCTTTTCAACAGATACTATCAAAACATTGTCTAATCTAAAAGCTGCTTCTTTTGTTCCAGCTTGTTTGACTTGTTGGTCTAGTTATCTCGATTAATTTGCGATTTTCATACTCCACTGTGAATAAAGCTTTCTCCTACCGTTAATATCTACAAAAAATGCAATTACAAAAGTTATAAATACATGAAATGTACTAAGAAATTACGAAAATAACCGTTTTTTTTTTAAATATATTTTTTACGGAAAGCACATAACACATATATTTAGTATATATTATATTTCATTATGAATTATATTTAAAAAAGTTACATTATTTTATGTTTTAAAAGTACTATATCTTTCTGTTAATGTGCACGTATGTCTGTCCGTCCCATATGTTCCAGAAAACTACACGGTCCATCTGGCTGAAATTTATGGTCCGTTGTTATGATGCACCGAACACTGGATTATATTATCCATTCGATACACCATGAGTAATTTATATAATTAGTTACCACAATTACGCATTTACTTGAGAAGCTTTCTAAAAGTACAAGCCCAATCAGATTGAAATTTCTTATAAATCATTGTTATAGAATGCAGTAGATATTATCGAATCCACTACATGCATATATGGGGAGTAATAGGTATTAATTAGGATTCGTATTAAATGCAAAAAATAACATATTTGGTAATGTTCAGCAATAAATTTGGTATAAAATACTGATTCTAATTCAAATCGCTAAACATTTTGTCGGTTTAAACGGGCGAAAATCTTCATTGAATATATTCCCTTACAAAATATTATAAACTTATGATTAATGTGCTTTTTGAATTCGCAATATAACGTTAGACATAAATGTCTGCTTTTTTCATCTCATAATGTTGTTATACAACGGGCTATATTTATCGATTTTGAAAATACGTTCGCGCATTCAGTGTCGTATGACTTTATAAATCGACATTCGATTTGTAAAAACGAAAACGGAAGAGAAAAATTTCCCGCTAATTTTGTTGTCAAAAGACATAAAAAGATGTATTGATTAAACGGTGACTATTCAATATGGAAAGCACAACGTGCCAGATAGTTGCAAAAAATCTATAAAACATATGTTTGTATGCATGTCCGTATTTTGGAATTTTTGGTAAATGAATATCTCCGTTTCTCAGGAGTATGCAAAACAATAATTTAATACTGATTAATTTATCGAAATGAATGAGTAAGAACAGCTCGAAATTAATGAAATAATTAAGAATACCGTACATATAACCAGTCTCAATCGAAAACTCAGTATGTTTTATTTGCATATATACGGTTTGAAAGCGTCTATTAAATTAACATTATATAATATGCATTTATAATTGGTACAGTATAACACCATTGAACATTCTCAATAATTTCATCTCTAATACTATTATTATTATAATTATTAATACAATATTTTTTCAAACGTGTCAAATGCTGTGGAAGTTGTAACCAAAAAGATAAACTACTATATATGTATATATATGAGAAAAAACTGTAAGTTTAGGATAGCCTAGTTTATAATATGAAACACATATAAACATTGAAAACAACTCTATATAAATGTCACTTATTATGGGCCAGCCAATAGCGATTAATTTAGCTAGTGTTAATTTGAATAAGTCCATGGAAATTACTTGAATCTGCAAAACAGAATCGCTTTTAGAAATAATTGACGTTTAAGTTTAAGAATGGGTCAAAAGGTCAAAGATCGGAGACAAAAAAAAGTTCTGATGAATACTGTCAAAGGTCTTCCAATTAACCTCTTTGAAATCCAAGGCTAATGTAACCCCGATGCTTGCCCGTGTGTGTCACTGATTTTCGTTAAGTTAGGAAGTTGAGTTTATACGCAAAGGTGATATAAGCCTCTCTCCATCTATTTTTGTCGCTCTCTCTCTCTCTCTCTCTCTCTCACACACACACACAAGTTAATATTTCTGGATAAAACAATCTGGCAAACACTTGTTTTTATTCATAATACAATTACTAAACTTTTACATTTCTAAAATTGTGTGAAATTATAAACCGCCCGAAATCAGTTCAATACGTTATTAATAACATTTTCAACAATATTATTGGAGATTTGTTTTCAAACGTGTCTTTAAAATTTAGGAAGCTATGATGTTAAACATATTTAATTCACGTACTGATTAAAAGATACGGAAATAAATTCTATTAAATCCTATCTGGTTTAAAAGAGGAAAAAGAATTTGTGTAAACGTAATATAGAATAATGAATAATAAATAACGTTATTTAATGGAAGAAAACACGCAACTGTACACTGTTAATCACCCCTGAGGATGGATCTGGGTCGGTTTTGAGAGTACTTGGATCGATACTGACTATGCCAATAACATTAGCCAATTCTTACAATTATTACAATATTCATATATCTAGACAGCAATAGTCTATATTATTTATTGAAACATGCTTAAAAAATGGCGCTGCTTATAATAGTTTTAGGTCAGTATTTACAGTTAGTTTACACCTACACACGCAATAGTTCCATGCTTACGCAATCATTGTTTTAAACGCTTCTTTCAATTTGAATTTTACACAAACTCATGTCTGTTTGATATATATATATATATATATATATATATATATATATATATATAAGTTCTTCTGCAATGCATCTGACATATTTTACAGCTGCTAATGTCGCAATATATAAAAATATATGCTAGAGAAACAAACTATATTATTGCATTAATTCTCGTCATTTGCATAAAAAACATTGTTGTTAAATTGCTATTTTTGTAATTATTTTAAATACAGTATTCACTTTTACATTGCACGCTAATTTTCGAAATACCAGTTTAATTGTGTAAAACGTGTATTTGACTTAAAGCAAATTTGAATAAAACTCGTTGTTACATAAACAATTTGTATAATTGTATATATAAGCAAATCTGAAAAAATTTCATCTTAAGGATTGGACGAAATAGCGGTGACCACATTTATTCGTTCAAATGCAGTGCTACAGCGGTGTTACGAAGTCGAAGAAGGTCTAACATAATATATAAAGGTATAGCGAAAAATAACACCGAAACTTCCAGGCCATGAATGATAGATTTTTCGTCTGGCACATCTTATTATCCCATGCAGAGCCCAGAAAACCAGAAGACGGCATTTACTTCCGCCGATACCTTCCGGTTTTACACTAAAATATTGTTAGAGTGTTGCTCTCAGATTACCACCTTGCCTCTTCTATCTTAGTGTCAGAGGCTTGGACGCCCAGCTACACGAAAAAGGCGGCCGTAAGTTAATAGCTATATTCATATAATTCCAGAGTACGCTCTCATTGAATAATATGTTAAAAATATTTAATAAACTATATATAGAAACTATTTTATTTCAAAGTAACCCCTCAATGGAAACAGGTTAATAGAACGTTTCTTAACGACTACACTAAGACAAAATGTCTCCTGGGTTATAACACAAATTCCATAACATTATTCTTTAAATATTTTGTGTTAATTTAGTTTTTGAAAACTACCTTTCTTTGCATGTTTTCATATAAACTATGAACAGAGTACGTCTGTGGTCCACTGAGGATAATTAAGGATGTGTAGATCTCGGTAAAATTGATGTGTGTATCGTGCAAATGGTACAGTATGCAGATGACGGTGGTAGCAGCTGTGATAACATTTTCCTAAAAACTATGGTACAAAGTATATACGGCACGATGCTGCCTAACTCTGCGCATATAATATTTGACCATAAAATTTCTTAATATTTCTATTACCTATAAATGTAATATTTTATATGAGTTACTGCTAATCCAGGGTCAATTGCCGCTTGAGGATAAGCATTAAAGAGTATCAAGTAGACTGACAAACCCCCACGAGGATCGACAATAGTGACACATGAGTGTGAAATGCTTATAAGTTCAGCATTAATTTATTTACATTATACTTGGAGACGAAAATGTTATAGTCAACTGGAAAGCAGTCTTACTGTGTTGTGTTCCAATAAGAGACAATTCTAGAACATTGCTCGTTAGATTTTCCTTTATGTTTTGCTATAAATCGAAAGTCAGTAAAATGTTTGCGTTTGTTATAGCTAGCCGAGTATTTGTTGCATGTATTTTGCTGGGTGAACCCTGGATTGAAGCTCAGTCGAGCACTTTCCTAACAATTAACGATGGAACAAGTAATAGAGTCTCAACGTTATTTCTCTGTTAAGAAGCGGGCGAAAATGTCATCACCCACTAGATTACAAAGACAGTTTTGTATCCTGACAAAAGCAGGAAACGTTTCTGTCAGCGGCTCCTGCCCACATGTGGCAACAGTACTTCATCGTACGATGCGTTTGGTTCCTGTATAGCTAGAGAATTGCGTCGAGAGTTAGATACTTTCTGGAGTGGTAAAATGATCCAATCGTGTAATGTTTTAGTAGAACGGATCTCGGTTGGGTTATGGCAGAACTTCGTAGTAACTGTAAAATTCACAGTGCTTTGTGCAACTAAAATTTACAAACCACTATAACACGTGAATGACAAATAAAGTAGTAGAGTTATATTTTTTATTAAAAACTGAAATGTTATATAAACAGGAAAAGATTGACACATTAATTAGTGCAGCAAATATATATATACGATATATAATAATATATAAAAAATATATATAATATATTTATAAAATATATACATATAACATACATATAAATTATGTATATACATTATATAATATATATATATGTATAATATATATAAAAAGATATACATAATATACAATACAAGTAATATATATATCAGATATATATATAATATATAACATACATATATAATACATGAAATATATAATACATATAAAATATATATATTATATACATAAAATATATATATAATATATACAATATATATAACATATATGTATAATATGTATATATATATAACATATATATACAATATATATAAATATATATATATAAAATATTTATATATATACAATATATATATAAATAAATATATATATACAATATATATATAAATATATATATATAATATAAATCTATATATATACAATACATATATAAATAAATATATAAAATATAAATCTATATAAATATATATATATACATATATATCTTTATAAAATATATACTATATATATAATACATATACAACGTATATATATATAATATATATATAATACATATCTGATATAATATATATATAATGTAGATATATTATATAAAATATATAAATATAATAAATAAAATATATATATAATATATATATATTATATATAGAGAGAATATATAATATCTATAAAATCTATATAAAATATCTATATAAAACATGTATATATATCTATATATCTATAAAAGTGAACGTGTCTGTCTGTCTGTCTGTCTGTGTACATTTCCCTTACACAATAACTGTCAATTTTTAGTCTATAGACTCGAAATTTGAAATACCGGGTACTGAGATTTGGGAAAATCGATGTGACGGGTGTCAGCCAGAAATTTTGCTGTTAAGCGGTCAAATTTCAACGATTTGACCTTTAAGAACTCTACCCAACTCCTCCGACAATTTTGGGTCTAGACACTTGAAATTTAAGATATAGGTTCCTTGAACCTGGATCAAACTATGAAATTTAAGGGGTCATAATAGGGGTCAAAAAAAAATTTACTCTTTTTTTTTCTTGCTCAGCATACACCTTCAAACACCCGGGCAACGCCGGGCTGAAATGCTAGTAATATATATAATATATATAATGTATATATATAATATATTTATTAAATGTATCAAAACTAAATATAATATATATAAATTTATATACATATAATATATATATATAGAAAATATTTACCTATATAATATATGTATATAATAAAATATACCATATATATAATATATATAATATGTATATATAATATATAATATATATATATAATATATATATAACATATATATATATATATAAACATATATATATAAAACATATATATGCATATATAAAACATATATATGTATATACTATATATATATAATATATATATATAATATATACATAAACCATATATATATACATATAATATATATATAAATATATATATAATGTATTTAATATGTATAAAAATTATATAAATATATAAAATATATACATATATATAATATATATATAATATATAGAAACTATGTATAAAAATTATATATATAAAATATATACATCTATATAATATATATATAATATATAGAAAGTATGTATAACAATTATATATATAAAATATATACATCTATATAATATATATATAATATATATAAACTATGTATAAAATATATATATATATATAATATATACATCTATATAATATATATATTATATATGTATGTCTAATATATATATATATATACATCTAATATATATATATATATCTAATATATATATATATATATCTTATATATATAATATATATATATATATCTTATACACATATCTATCTATCTAATGTATACATATATTTCTAATATATATATATATAATAAATATATATATATTTCTAATATATATATATATCCAATATATATATATATATATCCAATATAAATATATATATATATATCCAATATATATATATATATCCAATATAAATATATATATATATCCAATATATATATATATATCCAATATATATATATATATATATATCCAATATATATATATATATATATCCAATATATATATATATATATC
Source organism: Euprymna scolopes (assembly GCF_053919585.1). Classification (NCBI taxonomy): domain Eukaryota; kingdom Metazoa; phylum Mollusca; class Cephalopoda; order Sepiida; family Sepiolidae; genus Euprymna; species Euprymna scolopes. The sequence goes on from NC_136498.1 coordinate 7,278,637, forward strand.
CAATATATATATATATATATATACATATCCAATATATATATATATCCAATATATATATATATATATACATATCCAATATATATATATATATCCAATATATATATATATATATCTAATATATATATATATATATCCAATATATATATATATATATCCAATATATATATATATATATCCAATATATATATATATATATCCAATATATATATATCCAATATATATATATATATATATCCAATATATATATATCCAATATATATATATATCCAATATATATATATCCAATATATATATATATCCAATATATATATATATATATATATATCCAATATATATATATCCAATATATATATATCCAATATATATATATCCAATATATATATATATATATATCCAATATATATATATCCAATATATATATATATATATATCCAATATATATATATCCAATATATATATATATATATATCCAATATATATATATCCAATATATATATATATATATCCAATATATATATATATATATATATATATATATATATATATATATATATATATATATATATACAGTGATGATCATATTTATTGGCACGGTAAAATAAAAGTTAATTTTTTTCTAATAAATTCTAAAAAAGGGATTAAATTAAAGAAAATAACAAAGTATATTATGTATTTTTAACTGGCCTTTCCGATGCAGCAATCGGATTTTAGAAAAAATAAATAACAAAGGAACAACAAACATAATTGCAAAAAACCCTTGTTCAAAATTATTGGCACGATTTATTTTATAATCAATTGTATAGCCTTTGGCCTTGTTTACCTTCCTCAGTCGCTTTTCATAGTTTACAACCAAGTTGTTGCACTCTTCAGTAGTAATTTTAGCCCACTCTTCCTGACAATAATCCTCCAATTGAATAAGATTCTTAGGCTTCCTTTGTATTACCCTCAATTTTAATGTTCTCCATAAATTTTCAATTGGATTAAGGTCTGGGCTTTGTGATGGCCACTCCAAAACATTAATATGATTGTCCTCAAGCCATTTCTTAGTCAGTTTAGCCGAATGCTTTGCATGAACCACCAACGACGACCAAGTGAGAGCTCTTTAGCAGAGTCTTTCAGGTTTTCATCCAATATTTTAACATAATCTTCCTTTTTTATGCTACCTGTGACCTTAACAAGTCGCCCTGGTCCAGAGGCAGCAAAGGATCCCCAAAACATCAAACTGACTCCACCGTGCTTCACTGTGGGTATGGTGTTCTTAGGCAGGAAAGCTTCGCCAGATTTTCTGTAAATATAAGACACTTTATTATGGCCAAATAACTCTATTTTCGTTTCGTCAGTCCATAGAACACGTTTCCAGAATGCAACATCTTTATCAATATGACGTTTTGCAAAGGCTAGCCTTGCTTTCAGGTGCATAGGCTTCAATAAGGGAGTCTTTCTCGGACGACATGCTTTTAAACCAGCTCTCTTCAAAACTCTACCAACTGTATGTCGAGATACATTCACTCCAGAGGTGCTCTGTTCATCAACAATCTCCCCAACAGAGATTCTTGGGTTTTGTTTTACTTGTCGAACAATTTTCCGTTCATCTCTTGGGGAAAGAATCCTTTTTCTCCCTCTACCCTCTAAACTCATAACGTGGCCTTGCGATTTGAACTTGTTTATTATGGCTCTAACAGTGGATTTGGGAAGGTTTAGCTTCTTTGAAATCTTATCATAGCCCCCCCCATTGGTATGGCATGCTACAACAAGCTTCCTGACGTCTTCGCTGTGTTCCTTAGTTTTAACCATGGCGATTGAAAATTATAATTTAGTCACTTATAATAGTTTAAATAAATCGCTATCTAAAAATTATCTGAAAAAAATTATTCACTGAATTAGCGTTAAACAAGCATAATATGGCTATAAACAAATTCAGAAAGCACGTAAACCGGAAGTTGATTGATATTATACTGATACTAAAAGAAAAACAAAGCCGTGCGAATAATTTTGAACGAGGGTTTTTTGCAATTATGTTTGTTGTTCCTTTGTTATTTATTTTTTCTAAAATCCGATTGCTGCATCGGAAAGGCCAGTTATAAATACATAATATACTTTGTTATTTTCTTTAATTTAATCCCTTTTTTAGAATTTATTAGACAAAATTTAACTTTTATTTTACCGTGCCAATAAATATGATCATCACCGTAAGTATATATATATATATATATATATATATATATATCCAATATATATATATATATATATATATATATATATATATATATCTAATATATATAAATATCCAATATATATATATCCAATATATATATATATATATATATATATATATATATATCCAATATATATATATATATATATACTATATCTTATATATATATATCTTATATATATATCTAATATATATATATATATATATATATATAATATATATATATATATCTAAAATATATATCTAATATATTTATATATCTAATATATTTATATATCTAATATTTCTAATATATATATCCAATATATATATATATATATATATATCTAATATATATATATATATATATATATATATATATACTCTATCTAATATATATATATACTATATCTATTATATATATATATATCTTATATATATCTTATATATATATATCTTATATATATATCTAATATATATATATATATATCTTATATAATATATATATCTAATCTAATATATATAATATATATATATATCTATCTTATATAATATATATATCTAATCTAATATATATAATATATATATATATCTAATATATAATTATATATATACATATATATCTAATATATAATATGTATATATCTAATATATAATATGTATATACATACATATATATATATATATATATAATATCCGTCGATATCCGAAGAACTGTTTAACATTGCCCTAGAATTTGCCGAGGCATACACTGATATATCCTCGGAAGAAGTCAACATCATTAAAAAATGTAGAAAATCAGTTCTAGTAAATAGTAATAACTAATGGATAAAAACTACAGTGAAAAATTAGTTTGATTTGGCGATGAGTTATATGGATTCTGCAGAGGCATCAGATCTTAGTGTATTATTCATTCTATATACCCTGAAAAACATATTTGATATTACGGATATTGGCCTATATAGAGATGATGGAGTAGCTATAATAAAAGATTCCAACAAGGTCAAGGGATATAACTTTAATAAAATCATACACAAGGAAATTAAAAAATTAGGCGTATAATAGACGTAATAGCTAACATAAAAATAACTAAATTCATGGACGTTATGTTAATTTCAGAAAAAGACACATATGAACCATACTTAAAAGATAACGCTACTCAAATATACGTAAACCCTTAGTTCAATCACGCACCATCAATTATAAAAGAGATTCCTAACTCGATCGTAAGTAGATTCAGCAATAACTCAAACGATGAAAATGTATTTAACAGGTCAACCAATATCTATGAAACGGCCCTAAAAAATAGTTGATACAAAAATATCGATATCAAATATGAGCAAGAAACACCAATAACTGTAATAAAATCCAAAATAGAAGAAAAAGTATATAATCTGGTATACGGCCCCATACAATCAAATGTTAAAAAACAACTTGGCAATAAATTACTAGATCTTATCGAAAAAAACTTTCCCGCAACCAACCCATTACACAAAATGTTCAATAAAAATACCCTGAACTTATCCTACAGCTGCTGCAAAAATTTAGAGATTATAATTAAAGCACATACTAACAAATTATTAAATAAAGACAATGTAAACAACAGCAACTACATAAACAAAAAAGACACCATGACAAAAATAAAACTAACACAAAAGACACATATATAGCTAGCAGAAATAATAATAATAATAATAATAATAATAATAATAAAATAATAATAATAATAATAATAATAAACCAATCCGGACAAGAATAACCACACTATAAATAAATATAAACATACTAATAACGAACAAGAAAAATGCAAATGTAGATACCCCACACTTTGCCCACTTCAAAATAAATGTCTAACCAAAAGCAGAGTTTACCAAGCCACAATATTTGCGAAGGAAACCCCAATAGCAACAAATATTACGTAGGTATAACTTCCTTAGATTTCAAAACTCGATAGTATGACCACAAAAGTATATTAAACAATAAAAAAACACCGTATGAAAACAACGCTAGCAAACAAATACTGGGAACGCAAGGAAAGCGGACGTTCGCCGGTAGTCGAATGGAAAATAGTAAGACAAGCAAACACCTGTAGAGACCTAGACGACCCATGTAGATTATGCCTTCATGAAAAATTTGATACCCTGTATTTTAAAGAACCCCCAACATCTATTTAACTGTAGGAGAGGAATAGCGAACAACTGTGTTCACAGGATAAAATTTGCTCCAGGATAGATATACAAAATAACTTTAAAACTAAGAAAAACAATATAAAATGAACAAATAAATAAATAAAATAAATAAACATGCATATACATAAACTATCACACATATATATGTATATATATATATATATATATATATGTATAAATATGTCAATATATATATGTGTGTGTATATATATATATATATAAACTAAGATAAAAAAACTAACCTAGATTTAAAATAGGTCAAGACACTAGATATCCAGGCTTAATAGATCATACACAAAGAATATAGTCAACCAGAAGTCAAATGGGCCTTTGTCCTGTAAGTGCATGTTCCTTGGCTGATAGAAAGGGCGCGGTGGATACTAGAATGCTGATTGGGTAACTAAAATCTCAATAGAAGATGCGTATATAAAAACGACAGACAACAAAAAATTCGTGCATAAGCCTGAAGACTCCTAGAGTGGATGAAACGCGGAGTAGTCAGTGTAGCTTAATCGCCATATATATTTTATATATTACTATACATAATATATATATATATATATATATATATATATATATATATATATAAAATATATATGTATATATACAATATATATATACAATATATATACATGCAATATATATATACAATATATATATACAGTATATATACATACAATATATATACATACATATACTATATGTATATATATATATTTATTATATATATATAATATATATAATAAATATATATATAATATATATATGTATATATAAAAATATATATAATATATATAAATATATATAATATATATATACACATAAAATATAATATATATATATATATATACATAAAATATATAATATATATATACATAAAATATATAATATATATATACATAAAATATATAATATATATACATAATATATATATATATATACATAATATATATATATATACATAATATATATATACATAATATATATATACATATATATATATATATATATATATATTAAATTAAATCTTCATGAACGTTTCGTCTTTATTAAAAAAATTGTATGGAGAAATGGCTTAAAGAAAAACAAAAGCATCCCAAGAAATCCTAAAATAAAGACGAAACACTGATGAAGATATAACAAGGTTTATCTCCGTTTCCATTTTCCAATAAGTGCACGGGTATATATATATATATATATATATATATATATTAGAGAGAGTGAGAGAGAGCGAGAGAGAGAGAAAGAGCGTAGTATAGATAGCGCACATACTCAATAAGTAGTCAATATGCATAAAGAACCAACAGTGTACACTAGTATCAAAAGTTTATAAATGAAGTGGCCTTGTCCGTTTGTCTACTGGAGAAACAGTCTATGAAAGTTGTTTGCCACTTTTTGACAGACAAAATTAAAGTTGATACATGAGATATTTATAGTCCTTGCATTAATTCGCTAATGTCTTTAGTCGGTAAAAATAGATGCTACGGAATCAAAAATATTACACAAAGACTTGTACCTATGCATACATACATACATACATACATTATATATATATATATATATATAAATTTAAAGGAGATTAGAATAATAGTCTAAAGAGCTAAGTGTATTTTAATGTAATAGTGAAATTACTAGTTTAATTAAAATACAGGAAATGCTCGTTGTAATTTAGATATATAATAAGCTCGATAGTTAAATGTCCTAGAGCTAATTCAATATTAAGTAATGTGATTCACAATTTAAAAAAAAATTTAAATTTAAAAATCAAAATTTAATTAAATTAAAAATCAGTTTCATAAGAAGGAACAACAACAAAGTCAATTATCTGTACGATCGTTTCGGAAATCCGTGCTTTTTATTTGTGGTATACATGAAGTCACGTAGAACAATTATACATAGTTTTTTTGGTAAGCACGGTCTCCTCATCAGCAAATTTAGGAGGATTTCTATTGAATTGAAAAGACACCAAAAATAAACCTAGCATTAAAAGTAAGGCAGATGAATCTAAATAAATAAAAAGCTATAGCAAACATCTAAATGACTACTTTAAATGCAGTTCCTGATTTCACAAAAAGAAAAACCAAAAGGTAATTATATTCTATATATTTTTAAATCAAATTTATTATGTAAATTCAAAAAAATATATTTTTTTTCTACTCATTTCTATCTCTAACCTATACCAATTTTCTTATTAATTTTCTTATAAATTTTAAATCCAAACCTTTTACTTCAATTTTTCAGATTCATCTGCCTTACTTTTAATGCTAGGTTTATTTTTGGTGTCTTTTCAATTCAATAGAAATCCTCCTAAATTTGCTGATGAGGAGACCGTGCTTACCAAAAAAACTATGTATAATTGTTCTACGTGACTTCATGTATACCACAAATAAAAAGCACGGATTTCCGAAACGATCGTACAGATAATTGACTTTGTTGTTGTTCCTTCTTATGAAACTGATTTTTAATTTAATTAAATTTTGATTTTTAAATTTAAAAATTTTTTAAAAATTTTTAAATTATGAATCACATTACTTAATATATATATATATATATATATATATATATATATATATATATATATATATATATATAATAAAAAGAAATAAATAGCTTACTTTATATATTGATCTTATGTTACGTACAGTGTCCGTTTTTTTTTCTTTTTGGTGATAAATTTATTGAAAAATATTTAATATAATAAAAGCAAGTTATATAAAAACCGTCAAAAATTGTAATTTATTATTTAGAACTGTCACGCGATACTTTTATATATTAACTGAATAATGCAGATATTTTCGTTTTCATTATCGTCACACAAACTATATATAACTACTTAATTAACTAGCATAAAATTAATATACGAAAGTATAGATTTATGCGTAAGCTTTAAGTATTTACTTCAAAAGTGCTCAATACGTAGGTAGAGCTAGTTAGTAATTTATAAAATATATATGGCGATTAAGCTACACTGAATATTCCGCGTTTTATTCACTCTAGGACTCCCCAGGCTTATATGCATAAGCCTGAGGAGTCCTAGAGTGGATGAAACGCGGAATAGCTACACTGAATATTCCGCGTTTCATCCACTCTAGGACTCTTCAGGTTTATGTGCATAAGCCTGAGGAGTCCTAGAGTGAATGAAACGCGGAATATTCAGTGTAGCCTTATCGCCATGTATATTTTATAAATTACTATGTATATATATATGTATAATCAGCTTTTTTAAAATGATTATTATTTGGATACCTTGAAACTGGGACAAACACAGACACACATATATATATATGTGTGTTTGTGTGTGTGTGTACGGATATATATATTTATATCACTTGCTCCACTGACATTGCAATGTTTCGCATCAATAGTTATTACCAATAAAAATCTGTTCAGGGAAAAAGATTACCGTTAAACCCCGGGATACGGTGGAAATAGGATAAAAAAAAAAATTCAGGTTACGATGTCAAATCTGATGTTTGCCAGGCCCCTTGTTATGGTTTCCCCGCCTTACGGTGTTATTTATAATGTTATTTGATTATATACATGTATATTATATACTGTATAGTATTTTGTTACTAATTTGTAATGCTTTCTCACGGGGTTTTACTGCATATTGGATTTTGTGTTCATAACATATTTTTTGTCTTTACATTTATCTTAATATATATATATATATATATATATATATATATATATATATATATATATATATATATGGTGAGAGACAATCTAGTAAAATCCCGAAATATAAAGGGAGAGCAACTAATTTGTCTGAAATAGACGTATGGTTTGTTTATGTTGCTGAAAACGTTGTGTAAGCACATTCATATTTTTTGAAACAACTACTAACCTCAATCAGTAGAAATGATTGCCACAAAACAGAACAAAGCGAAGAGCTCTGTTATATCAGTTTTTTCCTTCTTCTTGGTGCATTTCTTAACAAAACTGCAAGTGCATGTTAAAAACACGCCCCCAGTAATAACCCAAACATTTTACGCCAGGGCTCAATACACACAGCGCCTAATATTAAAAAATGGTCACTTATTTTGTACTGGCTAAAGTCATCGTTGCTTTATATCGGTAATCTAATGAAAACCGGTGTGTCTAACGTGATATTTCATATATATATATATATATATATATATATATATATATGTGTGTGTGGGTGGGTGGGTGCGCGCGCGAGTGTAATATATATATATATATATATATATATATATATATATATATATATATATATATTTATATTATAAAAGTTTACCCCGGAAAGGTATATTGCCACTTGGAACATAATAGATTGCTATTTAGGATCGTGCACAACAGTAGATTGAGAGAGGGTTGAGCAGCAAGATAACTGTCGACTAGTGATGGGACGATTAATCGATATCGGAATCGGGTATCCAAAAAATTGGAATATTTGGGGGTATCGCAATGAATATCTGAATGGAAACAAATCGTGCCTATTTTCCGATGACAAAAACGATTCTTTTAATTGTATTTTCTATTTGATTTATGCAAAGCAGAATCTTCCACTGTAAACAGTGATGACAAAAAATATTAATTTGACGCTACCGCTAACACCAAAATCTATATATCAGTCCTTACGAACGTGTTTATACGTTTGAGAAAATATGAAACCAATTAACACGTTGATTCTGTAGTTAAATATTTATAGATTTAAAAGAAATTGGAATCGGTAATTGTATCGGAATTGTGTAAATATTAGAATCGTCCCATTACTACTGTCTCCATTACATTTAAACTACAGCATAGTTGAAAAGTCATGTATGAAACATGGAGGGAATAAACTTTTACATTAAAAAGCTTTTCACGCATCTAGGTATCGCGACAGTAAAGGGGTGGAGTCTTTCTACTTGTCCGAGAATATGTACGCCAAGATGGCACAAATAAATTAATAAGAGGGAATTCCAATAAATTAATAAAAAGGCATAGAGATGCGACATTGCTGCGATGGGACAACGGTTGCAGCCTTGCTGATAATGTCCGACCAATCAGATCTAAGAATTCTTTTTGGGCTTTTAGAATGAGGGACTAGTAATAAATGCTCCAGCCGTGATCTGGTAAAAATACTCCATACATTGTGGCGCAGCAAAGTAATGAAACGATCTCTGGTGTAGGTATTTTTTCCAGCACGGTAGAGGGAGCCCATCTTTTTGCAATATACTTTATATTTTTTAATCAATTCATGTTGCTTGTAGATGATAAGCCGAGGAGTTTGAAAAACGAACTCTCAGACAAGGTGTTATTGGACATTGAGCATATTTTTTTTAGTTTTTAAAAGTAAAAAATATTCTTATTAGTATGAAATATTACAGTTCACTTGCAGCATCGTTCCACTATCGCTTGCGGGTCAATAACTATATATATATATATATATATATATATATATATATATATATATATACAACATAAACAGCGGCAACATAAAATCTGGAATTATCTGTTGGATTTATTTTAAATGAATCGTTTATCATTGTAATGCTTTCCATTGGACAACCGCTTGGTGTCGCAACGTGAACCACGTGACCAATTCCACCTGATTGCAGGTGTTTTATTGGAGGATTCTATTTGCCTCTACTAATTTCTGAAGCAAAGTTCGTGGGTGTACTTCTTTATGGCTGAAGCGAACAAAGTTATAACCTTTTATAGTGTACAGGTGCAAGTGAAATACAATAAGAAAGTGACTTAAACTGGAATTTATTCACTGGCAGTGATTTTATATAACTTTTCGTCCATCTGAAGTTTCTTTTTTCTTTTCCTCTATATATACATATATCAAGTCAAAAAATACCTTGCATTATACATATATAGAGACACGCATATATTTAGTGAGTTGTAAAATTAATATAATATTAAAGATACATATATCTCGCGTTTCAATGATAAGTATAGCATCCGGCCTTCCAGATAAAATGTAACATTTAAATCTATTTGTCCTTCATCAATAGAGGGAGAACCCTTCTGTATTAATTTTTTTTTTTGCTTTGTTTTTTTGGGTTTTTTTTTTGCCTACTTCCAGTGTGACGCTTTTTGAAGAGCTGGTTTTGCTCCACATTAAAAACAACCTTGTGTCACATTTTATGTCATGGAGTAGCAAATGTATACCAATATAATACTTGTATGAAACCCTTCTAAAGATTGCAGAATTATATTTTGATATATGTGTGTGTGTGTGTGCATTGTATAATATATATATATATATATATATATATGTATATATATTTACACACAAGAGTTGTGTATGTTGGTGTATGTAGTAAATACCAAATAAGTTGGATATTTACACATACGAAAACAGCTAATTTCATTAAAATGTACAAACGCACATACATACTTACCTTCTTTCTCACACACAAGTATGATCTATGTGTACACTAAATGTATATAGCCGAACTTATATCTGTTTTATGTTAAAAACTATGCGAGTGAATGCATGACGCTGATAATATGTATGCATAAATATACTAAATGTCTCATGTGTAAGGATATATAAAAAGTTC
>NC_136498.1:7292037-7324537 GCF_053919585.1 Euprymna scolopes
ATATATTAATTTTATATATAATTTATATATATATATATATATTAATTTTATATATAATTTATATATATATTAATTTTATGTATAATTTATATATATATATATATTAATTTTATATATAATTTATATATATATATTAATTTTATATATAATTTATATATATATATATTAATTTTATATATAATTTATATATATATATTAATTTTATATATAATTTATATATATATATATTAATTTTATATATAATTTATATATATATATATTAATTTTATATATAATTTATATATATATATTAATTTTATATATAATTTATATATATATATATTAATTTTATATATAATTTATATATATATATATATTAATTTTATATATAATTTATATATATATATATTAATTTTATATATAATTTATATATATATATATATTAATTTTATATATAATTTATATATATATATATATTAATTTTATATATAATTTATATATATATATATATTAATTTTATATATAATTTATATATATATATATATATATATATATATACACACACACATACATGTACATATATAAATTTTTCCCCGATTATTTTGGGGATTTATTCTCCCTCGCCATATTCATGACTATTTTTTTACTAGTATTTTCCCCAATTCAACTCTGTCGAGTAACGAAACCTTGTAAGCAAACCTTTACTTTCATTTTTTTATCATCATATTAATTTTCCTGTATTTAGCCATAATTATATTCTGTACCTTAGAACAAATTTTCAAATATATATAAACACACACAAACACACACACATATATATATGTATATGTATATATATATATATATATATATATATATATATATATATATTAGATAGATAGATATAGATATGCGCTTCTTACCTGCAAAAGTTTATCGTTATACAGGTAAAAGTACGGACTAATTCACACTTGATAACTCTAAAAAAAATGAAAGACAGGAAAAAACGCATACTTAATGTAAAATGCATTAGAATTAATTCAGTAAGTATTTGAAAACTAAAGGATTTTTTACCGCTTAAAAAAAAACCCTAAATCTTTAAGATTTTGTCGATAGCGGTTTCCGCCATTAAAAAAAATATATATTTAATATTAACTTTTTCTGTAATGGTACTGTTTCGAAATTTTTTTTCACGCGTTAGTGTTAACAAGTTTGATCGGGAAATTAACTCATTCTAAGGCATTTTACATGAATTATTATTTTTCCAGGTGTTGAGCAGTTAATATAAAGAATGTTAAGTATACTGGGCCTCAGTAAGGAATTCTTCTAATAAGTTGCAAACATACATTCAATGGTCATGCTAATTCATATGCGCGCATGCAGGACGTGTGCCACACGCACCGGCTTTTAACATGAGAAAATTGCACGGCTTAACTCACCTATCATTCACTGGGAGCATCATCTTGGAAACCTTTTGTTCTTCTACTTATTTCTGTGTTGTTTGTTTTTCCGTTTGATATTTTTCTTTTTTTTAATTAATTTTTCTATGGCCCTTGTTATTTTTGTTACACTTGCTGCTGTTGTTACTAGATTTAAGTCTTATAATTCTGATATAGAATTCAAATAAAAAATAAGATGAGCAAAAGATTTTATATATAAAAATCGAATGAATTTCCCGCTGTTAAATTAAAACTAAATCGTTTTCCTGCAATAGGATATTGTGGAATAGCTTTTCATAAGACACTGCGAAAACATTTCATCATATCTGCTCCGGATACATATACAAGCATTATATAATATATATATATATATATATATATATATATATATATATATATATATATATATATATATATATATAGTAACACCTGATAATCAACAAAATGATTAGTCACATATATTTATATTTTATTGTTTTCTAATATAACACAAGTCGATTCTATACAGATGTACACACACACACACTATATATATATATATATATATATATATATATATATATATAAATGTATATATATGCGCAAACGTGTATATATATATATGTATATTTATGTATATATAGATATATATTGCTCAGACGAGAATCTTATAATGACTCAACTTATATGACAGCGTACGCCCACGCACTAATGTAAACAAAAAAAAACAAAAACAAAACAAACAACTACCCCACATAATGTTGAATATTCGTGCCTGGTATGGCCACCATTTTTTCGAAGATCCGGGTCAATTGTCAAAAAGTAAAGGCCGCATAACTGCAAATATAATTTTATTCTTCTAAACCCTTTTATATCCAATCTAAGAATTCACTCTCCTCTTTTCTATCATACTGTAATCTTTTGGCCCTCTTCCTAAACAGGTTCTTTGTTGGGGACTTTAAGGGTCAACTTTACTTTCGCCTTTTTCATCCATTTTTACTATGTTATACGATCCTATTAAAAGATACGAGACGTTCAAAGCCATGGAAGTAACAAAATCAAAAATAAATAAATATAAAAGGGATCCCTGGAAAAATACTAACAAGTAATAATAATGTCGGAAACTATCATAGCAAACTTATTAGTTAGCGGCTGTTCAGGGTAGGGCATGGCGCGTTCTATCACACGCTGTACGTTTCAAATTGATTTTAATTAAAACAAAATATACCAAAATAAAAGTTTTTTATTTGAATAAAAAAAAGCTACGAACTAAAGCATACTGATTTACGGGTATATAAAAGATAAATATTTTTGTTTGTTTTATTTTTTAAAAATAAATAGAAAAATGAAAAAATAACGTAAACAAATGTGGGACAGAATAAGGTAGGAAAGGAACTGGATTAGCAAAACTCACAAGAGAGGGTATAATGTGTTTAGCAAAACTCACAAGAGAGGGTATAATGTGTGTAACAATAACAACAGCAGCAGTAGGTACAAGAATAACAACAGGGGTAAGATTAAAGGCAGGACGGGATGCTCATACAAGTGTTTAATTATTTGAACATGTAGGCAAACGTAGATATAGATAGAAGGGAAAAGTCTGGGTATATAACGGGTTAAGGTATATAAACATTTTTAATATATAAATATCTATGTTTCATCCTTGTTTATCATTGTGTTTTTTCTGGCGTCTTTGGTATTTTTCTTCGGTTATGACAGGCAGTCGGTTTCATTCGACGCTGCTAATGCAGTACAAACAACGGCAAAGTACCCAACAACGGTAGGGGTCACAAGTTCGGAAGCAAAAAATCCTCTTTAGTCGTCTTGTAATATCCAGGCAACGACGTTTGAGGTGTCAGTGGCGACGTCCATCACGTAGTTGGAGATAAGGGAGACGGCTGTCACCGTGCTGGTCACGCTAATGAGGGCAGGAATGTTGCGTAGCATCGGTGAGAGATATCGGCTATTACCGTTTTGTTTGTTTCGAGTCCATGCAAGCGGGCCGAAACCGTATCCCCAGCACCGCATGCCTTAACAATGTAGAGCTCTGGTGGCTTTAGCACACGGCATTTTTTTGTTCTTGTTTTAACAACTGGTCTGTATACAACAGCACACTTCGACCAGTACTAACTGTTTGGTCTGCATACAACGAAGGAAACTAATACGCGTTTAACGAGCACTTGTTGTTTCTTTAACAAAATTAAAACTCATCTTTTGGTTATTATTGTTTTTTTTTCTTTTTTACGGACGTTATTCATCAGTAACGGTTTCACTTTCCTTCTTGTCCGTCTTTGCTCTCTTACGCGTGTTTTCTCCTCTTCCTGCTCCTAGTGCCTCTCGTTTTCACACGCTCTCTTCCTTTCATCTCTGTTTCGTTCTATCTCTCTCTATAATACACTTTCGTCAATGCTTCACCCCTTCGTCCGAAGATAACCTCACACCCTCACCCTCACTCATTCCGAGTTCATATCAAGATGGGGGTAGGGTAGGTACATGATAAATAAATGCGTTACTAGTAAAAAATAATCTATTAAAAAGAACATCAAACTAAAGGGTTATCATAAAGTTACTCTATGCGAAAGTACAATATTTATTTCCTTGAGTAAAAAATAATAGCAACTGGAATACACTTAACCGTTCTCCTGCTCTCCGTTTCTCGCTCCCCTCTCTCTCAGTGTTCTCTAAACCGAAATCTAAATGTAAGGTGAATAAATGTCGTCCTGTCCTACTCTCCAATACTATTGCCTCTTCCTAAATAAAAACTTTTATCTAAGTAGGTCCTTACGCGTTCATAGAGGTGTGCATTAAAAAGAAAACGAATCAATTACAATATTTTTTTTTCGAAAACAATAACACGAAAAGGGTTGATATGCAATTTAGCAGATACACCATTTTTTATTTAATATTTTATGTAATTTTAAATGACAAATAGATATCATAGTTTTTCACTGAAATTTTATTATTAATTGTCTAAGTTGAAATTTTATAATTTATCGTTAAACAACTGTTTAAACCCAACCTCCATCCCTCTCCATCACTCAGTCGCTTGCAGTTTGTGTCTACTCTCTAACGCTAGATACGGATACAGAAAGAAGTGTAGTGTATAGTAGTAGTAGTAGTTGTTGTAGGAGTAGTAGTATTCAAATTCGGAAACTGAAGCGGACATTTCCAAGCGAAGAAGACGACGAAGTAGAGGGGGCATTTATGGAAGAACGCGATGCGATAAAAGTGGGTGGTTTGAGGTGTGTCGGTTATTGGGGTAGAGACGTGGACTGCTTCAGTGCTTCATTGGTAGCTTTTGAGAGACAAACACCACGATGGATTTTTGTTTAAACTACCTGCCCCCCCACTACCGGTTTTGAATTTTATAAATGCTTTTATGTTGACTGCATAATCAGTATATCCGAGAAAGATAAGGGAAATGAAGCAGCGAAAGTAATCAACAGGCAACAGCACAATTGTTTTAATAGCATAAACATCACCGACAACCAGAATAGACAAAAACACAAATAAACAACACAGACAGAATAATATTCGACAGGACATATATGTACGCAAACTTATAAATACATGAGAATATCATTATATACACAATATTTATAATTTATAATATATATATATATATATATATATATATATGTATATATCAAGTGGATATATATATATATATATATATATATGTATATATCAAGTGGATATATATATATATATATATATATATATATATATATATATATATATATATATATATATAAAGGTGTGTCGGTTATTGGGGTAGAGACGTGGACTATGTATACACACACATGTATATATTCACATACATACGTGTATATATATATCTATATATATATATGTGTGTGTGTGTGTATATATATATATATATATATACTAGCAAAAGTACCCGTCGGTGACTGGGTTCAAAAACAGCCTACAGAAAATGGACTCTGATTTATGAAAGTATGATAGGTTATGAAAGGAAGGGTTGTAATGAGATAGCTTCGAATTTGGGGGTATCAAAACCAAAGCAAAATATGATGAAAGTAAAAATAAAATAGATACAGCCCATAACTTATACCATACCTGTTCACACTGAAATACTTATCACAATATTCCGTGGATCTATATTAAAAAACCTTGTTAAACTTTGTGACATATTTCCATTTTATGGAGGTCAGGCGCGAACGATCACCCCATAATTTTAGTATACCATATTTCTTCAAACTGAAACATAATTATCAAAGTATACTTACGCAGATAGGTATGTAAAGTCTTTAAATGTGTGCCTATTTCCATTCTATGGAGGCCAGACACGAACGCAGACCCCACAATTTTATTATACCATCCCAATTAAAGTTAAAACATACTTATCAAAGTATTATCATGCACATCTATATCAAAAACACTTGAAACCACCACAATTTTAATGAACAACTGTTCTGCCAGATCAAAGATACTCATTCCTGTGTCTCGATACATCTATCATTATATGTAATCAGTTTTTTAAAATAATCAAGCATAAAGGTGCCTATTCCTGACAAGACACACACACACTTACACACACAGGCATTCAGCATTATATTATAGATATATAGGTTGTATATATATATACAAATACTTTATATATATACACTTTATAGATATACACACTTCATATATATATATACACACTTTATACATATGCTCACTTTATATATATATGTATACACTTTATGTATACATATCCACTTTATATATATACACACTTTATATATATATCACTTTATATATATATATATATATACTTTATACATATCACTTTATATATATATACTTTATACATATCACTTTATATATATATATATATACACTTTATATATATATCACTTTATATATATATACACACTTTATATATATCACTTTATATATATACTTTATACATATCACTTTATATATATATATACTTTATACATATCACTTTATATATATACTTTATACATATCACTTTATATATATATACTTTATACATATCACTTTATATATATATACACTTTATATATATATATATATATATACACTTTATATATATACACACACTTTATATATATACACACACTTTACATATATATTCATCACTTTTTATATCTATACACACGTTATATATATACACACATTATATATGTATATATATATATATATATATATATTGCACGACCCTCGTGTAAATATATATATATATATATATATATATATATATATATACACTTTGCATATATATTTATCACTTTATATATATACACACATTATATATGTATATATATATATATATATATATATATATATATATATATATATATTGCACGACCCTCGTGTAAATATATATATATACACTTTGCATATATATTTATCACTTTATATATATACACACATTATATATGTATATATATATATATATTGCACGACCCTCGTGTATATATATATATATATATATATATATATATACACGAGGGTCGTGCAATAAGTAATGTCCCTGACCAACTTTCTATAGATTAGTGCAACGAAACTTGGATAAGTTATTAGTCTTTCTCTACTTAGGATTACCCAGTCCCATCGTTTGATGCTGGTCTAGAGACCGTTTTTGTAGAACACCACAGATCGTCCTCCAACCACGACGTTACTTCACAAACGCTCTCCTTTCAAAAACAACTTCATGACTTGGAAGAGGTAAATGTCAGAGGGGCAAGGTAAGGAGAGTAGGGAGGATGGGGAAAGATTTCATAACCACCCGCCTGTGCTCCTGATATGGTGACATACGAGTTATGGACCGGAGCGTTGTCCCGCAGGAGGAGGGTACCTTTGCTGATCTCACCCCGCCTCTTGAGATTGATAGCTTCCCTTCATTTTCTCCGAAGTGAAGCATAATAGGCTCCCATAAGTGTGGTACCCTTTGCCAGGAAATCTGTCATCACTACTTCGTCCTGGTCCCGGAAGACTGTGAGCATGATCTTGCCAGCGGAGGGCTGCACCTTTTCCCTCTTTGGGGGTGATGAGTCCAAGTGCTTCCACTGCATTGACTGGGCTTTGGTTTCTGGATCATAGTGGTGGATCCAGGTTTAATCGTGTGTAATCAGTCTTTTGAAAAACTTTGACTCATGTTCTTGGCACATCTTCAAATTAATCCTCAAGCACTCGACGTGTTCTCGCTTCTGGAATGGTGTGAGTAACCTGGGAATCCATCTGGCAGACACCTAATGCATATACAAATGGTCATAAATATAGTTTCCACAGACCCTGTACTAATCTTGACATCTTCAGCTATTTGGCGAATAGTACTGCGTCGATCTTCCAAAATGGCAGCCTCAACTTGACGGACAGATGCCTCATCAATGGAAGAAGGGGGCGGCCAGGCCTGGGAGCTGTTTCCACAGACTTCTGGCCATGTTTGAATTCACGATGCCAGCGTTTTTCAAGGTCATATGATGGGATATTATCACCATAAGTTTCTTTCATTTCATCAAAAGCCTCCTGTTGTGTACGTCTTTTCAAATACAAAAATCGGATAACTGCTCGACATTAAACAGGCTCCATTTCACATCTGACTCAGTTCAAACACCTGTAAAACAAAAACCACAATTAGTTCAGAGCTGTAATTTGCCTCATAACCCGTAGAGATATAAATCATTGCACATGCAAAGTTTCATCTTGATCAGACAACTGGAAGTGGGACAGGGGGATTACTTATTGCACTTCCCTCGTATACACACTTATATATATACATATATATATATATTAGAGAGAGAGAGAGAGAGAGAGAGAGAGAGAGAGAGCAGTCGAAAAACAAGTACGCGGTAGTTTTCGACTAAACTGAGAGGATAGGATGATATTTATCAATATATATATAATACATAATATAAACCACGTGTATATAAGATATGAAAGATGCACCTATCACACATATACATATGAAAGAAAAATAGATTGATAGAGAGAGAGAGAATCAGAAAATATACATAGATAACCATACAAAGAGTCAATTTACAAAGTCAGTGAAATATTTTTAAAAATCCACGAGAAAATTAAAAAAAAATGGTATATATATATATATATATATATATATATATATATATATATATATATTTATTTATTTATTTATTTAAGACGTGAGAGAGAGAGAGAGTGGGGGAGAGACCATCTTCCTCGCAGCAGCCCTGGCAGTGTTTCAATATATCTGTTCCAACTCATGTTCCTTGTAAAGTTTAAGCCGAGGAATTGGAAAGAAGTAGTTCCAGGTTATGCATCCATAACTATTAGTGGTTTAGAAAGGTTTCTTAGAATTATTGAATGAAAAAAGCTTAATCTTGGCAGCATTAAATATGGCCATCCATTTCTCCCCATTCCACTACAGCTTTAAGGTCTTCATCTAGTGTCCTGCCATATCCTTAGATGTGTCTTCATTTGTTTTCCCCTCGTGGCTGTTATAAAGCGTGCTGCCCTTAGCAAATATACCCATCTCAGAGACAATTTCATCAGAGAGGTCATTTATGAATATGAGGAACAATAAAGGTTAAAGGATAGACCCCTAAGGTACAACCACATTTATATCATATTGTTTAGATGTACCACCGTCAAGGATAACCTGGACTCTTGTCTTATTTAAGGATTTAATTATGTTAAGTATTCGTCCAGTGAAACCGTAGGATCTGATTTTCTTGAAGAGACAATAGTGCCAAGCACTTTCAAAGGTTTTAAATATATCTAAGGCTACCGCTCTACCATTATCTGCTTTACCTTTATATATATATATATATATATATATATATATAGGAAATTTATTACTGTGAGTCCAGAATGAGTTTACAAATTGTTTCAACTAGAGGAAAATCCTTGTAAATTTGTAAACTCATTCTGGACTCACAGTAATAAATTTCCTATATACTGCTCTGACTACACATTGAGCACTTTAGTCCGGTTTTTTTTTCACCACTGGTAAATAAATATATATATATATATATATATATATATATATACACATTCAGAGATTACAGTTAGGATATTTGCTGTAGAACGACCTAGTGTGAATCTATACTGTTGGTCGGTCTGAGGTTTAGCAGCTGAAAGTTGATGGACTAGAGTTTGGTTAACTATAGACTCAAATATTTCGGCGAAAATTGGGAGGGGACTTACGAGGCGATGATTTAATGTGTCAGTTCTTTCGTCGGAATTCTTTTAAACTGGTACCACAGAAGCAGATTTCCAGCAGTTATGAAAGCAAGATTCGTTGGCGCATTTGGTGTAAAGTTTCGAGAAGACTGGAGCAGCTTTATAGGATAATTTTTTTAGTAGCACAGCCGGGATGAGATCGGGTCTACATGCTTTCGAGGCGTCTAGGTTTTTCATGGTATCATGCACCTAAGAAGGGGTAATTTTCAGATCATCTTGATTGACGCCTATCCGCAAAGGGCAGTCAAGGAGGGAATGGTTTTCTGGATCCAATATGGAGTTTGAGGCAAACTTACTAGCAAGCATGTTAGCCTTCTCGGTTGTTGTGCAAACAAACTCAGGATTGTTGGATAGTGGGGGAATTGTTGATAGCCCATTATTGTTGTAGATTTTTCAGAAATCAAGGGTTCCTAATATCTGTGCTTCGGTGCGTTGTCTAGTGGATTCGGTATAGTCTCTCCTAGCTAATGCTATTACTTTCTTACATTTACTTCTAGCTTCTATACACTTCCGTTTGTTTGTACTGCACTTATGTTGGTTAAATCTGCAGTATGCATGCTGTTTTTGGAGCAATGACGGCTGCACAAGTAGAAGTAAACCATTGGAGTGGATGTGGTGTGTTATAGAATTAAGGCGTGGAAAAATGTGCTTCAGTTGCCGTTTTGAACCATTCAGTAGCCACGTTTGCTCCTTGTTCTGCAGGAAGAGAAAATATATTTTCCCATAAGATGATGAGATCCCTGATGACTTTCAAGTCATACTTCTTATAATACTTCATCGTTAAGACAAATGGTTCTTCAGTTTGGGGTCGATAACTTAGCGCGATTTCTACCATTATCACAGCATGATCAGCGTTCGTGAGTGGGCTGTGGTCATTCGTTCCACAATCATCGGGAACTGTGGTCAGAAATAGATCTAGAAGTGAGGCATGTTTATCTTGCTTTTCTGGGAAACGTGTCGGAAATGTAACCGTCTATGATACGGTAGAGATATGGAGAAGCTCTATGTAATACTACCATCTGCGTCTGTGTAAGTAGAGAATCCAAGATAATTACTGTGGTGGACATTGAAGTCACCAAATACATTTACTTGTGCGCTAGTATTGAGGGAGAGTGCTGTATCAATGCTGTAAGAGACTTGGTTTATTAGGGCATAGTCCTGGGTCGAGGGAGAGCGGTATAGAAAATATAATTCGCTACTGTTATTTTGCTTGTTAAGCCTAAAGCACATAAAGGCTTGGTCGCCTGACTTTAGTTTTGTTTCTCTAGTAAAAATGGAGGGTGTTTCGAATATAGACTTCAAGTCCATGTATATGTCTGTCTGAGTCCTAACAGCAATGTGGGAGAAAACCAGGCATGTTAAAGGGGTTAGAGGGGATTGAAGTGTGTAGGTTAGTTTAACTTAATTGTAAGATATCCAGGGTGTTTGCCATGAAAAATTATTCAACATCATCTAAATGAGTTCTAAGCTCGCGGATATTCGTGAATGCAATTCTGGAATTATCATCTTTCGCTACCTATTACACATGATTAATACTTGCGTAATATTTACATAAAAATCTTATAATAAACACAAATAAATTCATATTTATTTATGTATACGTATGTTTGTTTAAAAAACTTGCCTACCAAACTACTCCTAGAATTTTAGGTTTACAGACATGAAATTTCATATATACAGTATTTGAACCTATGCGAAACTATATATTTGGGTTGTAGCCCGAGAAAATCGGTACAAAAGTGTAAAATAAAAATTAAAAAAATTTGCCAGGTGAAGGTCGAACGCCGGCATTATGCACGAGTAGCTATTGCTTAATACTTTAATTTTTAGCCTTGCAGAAAATATGTCTTCATATATGTCATAAACAGCAGAAGAAAAAATAAATCGTAAGCTAAAGGTTTTGCTTTCATTTCTAGGTGGTGGCGCACGGGTCATTTTTCCCCCTTTTAAATAATTACTAAATGTGGGATCATATAATATATATCTATAAAAGTGAAATTGTATGTATCTATGTACATTTCCCTACGAAACTATTCTGTTAATTTTCAGTCTAAAGACTCGAGATTTGAGATAAGTGGTATTGAGATTTGGGAAACATTTTTGTAATGTGTTTTCAGACAGAAATTAGGCCGTTAAGGGGCAAAGTTCAACGATTTCACCTTTGAAAACTCTACTAAATTCATCCGCCAATTTTTGGGCCTAAACACTTGAAATTATTTTGTGTTGGTTACTTAGACATGGATCAAACTTTTTCATTTGATTTGAATCCAAAACAATAAATATTAAGGAGTCACAATTGAGGTCAAAGTTAATAAAAACGGGCCTCTGAGGTCTGTACGAAATTACTCAACCCAATTTTTGTGTAAACATGGGCATTTTACCTAAAGTGATTTCAGGCATAGGGCAAGCTTTTTTTTTATTGGTTTTTGGCTGAATGTTTGGCAGCGAAGGTGTCAAAATTCCAAAGATTTGACTATTGCAGTCTCTAACTATTACATCCTTGACCAACAGATTGAACACACCTTAATAACAACACTAATAGTAACATAATAATAATAATAATAATAATAATAATAATAATAATAACATATTTTATTGTAACCAGATGCATGCGACTTATAAAATAGACGAAAAAATATATAGTACACAAACATATTTAAACTACGAAAAAACCCTCTAAAATAAGATTTATTATTTATTACAAAAAATTAAAAGCAATCCAATCGTTAATAAACAATAACTCTATATCCGTTGTCAAAACAAGAAATGCTGTGCACGTCTTTTAAGGAGAATGGGTCTCCAAAAATAACATCGGCTCGAATGTCACCTATCTTCCCCGAATAGCTTAATTTATCAGCACCTCATATCATACGACAACCCCAATACCGAATTTAGAAAAATACTAATAAAAAACACTGTCATTTTAGATGTATCATATTTGATGTACGCCTCCAAATTCTTTAAGCCATGTTAATCTGTATTAAAAAACAACAACCATTAATCAAGCTCAGTACGAAACAGATGGCACCTTTAAATGCTTTTAAGTATTTTAAACGATTGTAATCGTCTTGCCATTCAATTCATTACCTTATTTTTAATAATTTCCATAACTCGTCTGGGGACGAGTTATACATACACACACATATATATATATATATATATATATATATATATATATATATATATATATAAAAATATATATATGCATATATGAACACATATATACATATATAAACGCATATATATACATATATATATATAGATAAATATATATACACATACATATATATATACATATATATATATAGATAAATATATATACACATACATATATACATACACACATACATATATATACATACACACATATATATATATATATATATATATATATATACATACACACATATATATATATTGTTATATCCCGTTTTGACGGTATATAATAACATGACAAAATACGCCGAGTGGAATGCGTAACAAAAAGGTTTATTCGTACTTCGAATAATACACAATACAAAATGGCTGCTCGCCTTGAAGTTGATATACGCGTAAATGAAGGTAAAGGAAAAAGGTAACTTAACGTGTGTGAGCGGAACGCTCGTCCTTGGAGCTTGGTTAATCCTGACTACACTTGGAGAGTGTAAGACGCGAGACGGTCGGACTAGTGCGTACCACTGAACTGACTCCAAGACAATTCAAGACGCTCTTTTATACACCGTTTCATATCCGGTGCTATCCGTAATTATGCCCCTTATAACATATATACATACACACATATATATATACATACATACATATATATATACATACACACATATGTGTGTGTGTGTTGAAAATAATGGATATAGTATTCTGGAAAGATTGAAAGATATAAAGAATTTTCCAAGTTATGTGTTTATCAACGTTTGGTCTTTATTGTAAGCCTTCTTCTGAATGAATGAAATTAAGAAAAAATAAAACCATATTTGAAAATATATTATTGTTGTAATGAGAATTATGCCTTTTTTATTTCTGAATAAAAAAGATGATGAAAATGTAAAAAAAAAGAAGGTATATCATTGTGAAAGGGAGCAAGCCATTTTAAACGTCATAACAGCGCTTTTTGTAAATTGAAGCAACGTGGAAGCTATTTATAATTCTTAGTTATTACTACTGAACTCCTATTTAAAGGAACTTTCATTTCAGATACAGGTTAACTCTCTCACACTATGGAAACACTGCCTATAATATTACACACAGTCAGTCAATAAATTGCATAAAAATCCAGTCATTTATTTTAAGTTTCACATTACATTCGAGTTTTACGACCATATTTTTTCTAAAAAGATTATAAATTGCATCATCTCTTTATAAATATATTAACGGCGATCTGGCGTGATATTACACTCATAAACGTTTATTCCTCTACGATAACTTAGAACAAGAGGACGCAGCTTTTTACTGCCAATTATGGGAAATGATCACAAGAGTCCCTGCAGCAGACAAACTAATCTTATAAGGGGACTTTACTTCCCGAGAGGGGAATGATTATATACCGTAGGGCCATTGTCATGGGCATAGAATATGTGCCTATATTAAGAATGGCTTTCAATGTGGTAGGAACATCTCCAGAGAAGATCCTAACTTACCCTATATGTGCTTCCGGGTTCCACTTGCTCAAACTATTTCATTTATATTTGCTCTCTATCGCCCCCACAACAGCGGATTTACTATCTTTAAAAGCATACCGAAGAAAATTGACCACACCCTATCTGCTTATCCTTCATTCATGTCTGTGGAGACTTCTATGTTCACAATGTGGAATGGTAACCTGACTCAAACAAGACCGATGATGAGGGAAGATTCTGTCTTGATTTCTCCATTGCTTATGACATCACTCAGATTGTTCATAAACCCACACATGTGCCCGATACTGACGGCCAGTATGCAAGTCTCTTAGACCTTTTTCTCACAACTTGACCCGAACAGTGTTCAGCCTCCGTTCTGTCTCCACTTGGATCTTCCGACCACTCTGTTTTACTCGTTAAGATAAAAATGAAATGTAATAATTCATCAGATATACCTCTCCATCGTACAGTATATCAGTACGCGATGGCTGACTAGGATATCTTCCGTACATTTATATCAGATCTACCTCTGCGTTCCATGTAAAAAAAGGATGTCCTCTATAGTATCTGACCTGACGGAATGGTTAATTGTAGTTATAAACCGTTTCGTACCCTCGGAAATGTTCCAGCAAAAACCTAACAGCCATCCGTGTTTCTCTCCAGAATGTGCTGCTGCAATTGCGCACAGAAATCACATTTTCCATTGTTTCCAATGTAATAGATGTACGGAGACTAAAGCCGCTTTCAGGACCGCCAGCAACTACTGTAAAAAAGTAATAAAGAACGTAAGATAGCTGTATGTTCAGTCTGTTAAGTCCAAAGTAGCTGAGCAACCGCTTGGTTCCCACCAGTTTTGGTAAATGGCAAACAGGATCCTAAACAGAAGCGCGTGCTCTATCCCGACTATCATCAATAGACTTGGGGTAATCTCATCAGCATCAGACAAAGCCAAACTCTTTGCCAAGAACTTTGCAGCTAATTCTACCCTTTGCGACCAAGGCCGCCAACTCCAAATATTCCCTCCTGTATCAGAAAACATGCTATGTGATATACAAATGTCTGTATGTGATGTTGGCAAGCTAATAAAAAACTTTGATTCCAGTAAATACACCGGCCCTGATTGTATTCCAATTATAGTACTCAAAAAACTTCAACCGGAACTAGCGCCCTTACTTACAAAACTATTTAAACGCTGTCTTAAGGAGAAGTGCTTCCAATCACCATGGAAAATCTAATCAGTATGCTTTGTATTTAAGAATTCGGGTGATCACTCATCTCGCTCTCAGTACAGGTCAATAAGTCTCCTGTGCGTCATGAGTAAGTTGCCGGAATCTGTGTTAAATAGAGAAATGAGCAACCATCTCAGCAAAAATAACCTTTCTAGTGACACGCATATGGTTTCCGTTCTGCTAGATCTACAGCAGATGTGCTTACAGTTATATCTCATAGAATCTCTCGACGGAGTCTACCTTTCTAGAGCAATTGCTCTTGACATATCAAAGGCCTTTGATACAGTATTTCGTAAAGGTTTACTTCACAAGATTTCCAGCTATGGTATAGCTGGAAATGTCTTCTCAATTATTAAATCATTTCTCACTGATAGATTCATAAGAGTGGTGGTTGATGCGCAGAAATCAGAAGCTCACAGTGTAAGTTTCGAGTCCCTGAGGGGTCCATCCTGGCCCCAACTCTTTTCCTGATCTACATTAATGATCTTCCAAATCACATCCTTACATCATTCGTAGACATTTATGCTGATTACACTACTATCTACGGTAGCAAATTTAAGACCGTAAACGACCAAGTTCTCTCTGATTCTCTCTCCTCTGATCTTGAGCAAGTGGTACAATGGGGAAAATGGTGGCGTGTTACTTTTAATGCATCTTAAAACAAGCTTTTATCTTTGCATAATCAATGCTCTGATCCCCATCTGGCGTCAATTGAAATGAATGACTCATCTTGGGGAGGCCTTATGTTTTGACACGCTTCTGGGCTAGATATTTACTCCTGATCTGAAATGGAGCACATACATTAAATGGGGGGATTCTTCTATCGATCCAGTAGATATCTCACTGCTGATGCAATTCTCTATCTATATAAGAGCCAGGTACGTCCAAGGACGGAATACTGTTGCCACATCTGGGCAGGAGCTGCAAGAAAGGACTTATCTTGCCTTGATAGATTCGTAGCCTCGTAGGGGATGTTCAGAAAAGATGTTGCGAGTTTGTCCATGCTTATCGTTATTTTCATGTCAAGTGCTCGACTGATCTCTATCTATGCCCCCTCACCAAACTTTCACAAGAAACACCCGTCTAGCAGAAAACACTATCAATAATTTCCCAATTCTTTATCTGTGCTTATACCTAAACGTAGATTCCATGAACAAAGCTTCTTTCTTAGAATTGCACGCCTATGGAATTGTCTTCCGTTTTCCTGCTTTCCAGCTGACTACAATATGGTTGTCTTCAAGTCTAACGTAAACAAGTTTTGGATGAGCTGTTCCATACAAGTTAACAAATTTACCGAATATCCATTACTAAGGATTACTTTATTGACGAATTTTCTGCTATACACTCTTTAAACCCTATCCTCGAGTGGTCTATTGGCCTTGATAAGTGATGATGCAGTTTTAAAAAAATCTGTCAAGGGGCAACAAGCCTCAAGTAGAGAACTTCTTACCGACACATATTTCCAGCAACTGAAAAATCATTACTTCTCATAGCTACATCCTCGATCTAAACCGCCCCACCTTCTAGAGTTCATCATTGTAAGACAATAAGACTTATAGGAGACGAAAAACACAAGAGCCATGAGAGAATCAGACCGTCATACTGACCACTATCTCATTAAAACAAGTTTTTTTTTTTTTTTTACATGGAGCTTTGGTATGGCGAAAAGTAAAACTTAATGACTCAAGATACAGGAATTACCTGAAAGAAGCACTGAATAGAACAGTAAGTAAACCAGATATTAGAAAACCCTCCCCCAAACCAATGTGGAATAAAATAAGCAAAGCAACTTTTGAAGCGGTTGCAGAAGTACTTTGTTACGCAAAAAATTAAATGCTGGTTCAACGAGAATGATCAAAAAATCAAAAAGAACTCCCTAGAACGTAACCAGGAACTCAAATAAAAACGCAGCACCTCATGTGCAGCCACCCTTGAAAAAGTAAAGAAAGCGAGGAAAACCTGCAAAAGAAGACTTAGATGGATGAAGATCAAATAGAGGCACTATAAGGAAAATGAGATGCAGGGGTTGGTAGATTAAAACAAATCTGCTGGCTTCTTCAAATCTCTGCAGGATGTGTATGGACCCACGACTCAAATGAGCAATGTATTACTCTCATCAGATGGATTTAATACACAAACTGAACCTGGTAAAAATAATATTTTTCCATGGTATTAAACATGGAATAATCTACAGTGGATAATGCTCTAGAGCACGGCATACTCCTGCCATCTTAAATGGACATGAACAATGAACCAACGATGGAGGAATTATTAGATGCAATAAAGAAAACAAAATTGAATAAGTCGTCAGGGATCAGCGGTATCTCTGCTGAAATATATGTTTTGAGGAGAGATGCTGGTGCATGAAATAAGAAAAATGATGGAGATACAATATTCTGCGAAAAATGTCATGATAATACCCATATATAAGAAGGAGGGTTACCACAGAGACAGCTGCAACAATAGGAATAAGTTTCCTCTATCCGTAGCAGCCAATATCATAGCAAAAATAGATAAGAAAAGACGCTGATCACTGGAAGAAATATGGCTTATTGAATGACAATATGGCTCCAGACAGAAGAAGTTAACGATTGACATAATTTAGCTTCAAATAGATCCTAATTTTTATGTAATCTTCATTGATCTCCAAAAAGCTTTTAACACTGTTAACAGAAACGTGCTGTGTAGAGTACCTAAGACATTTGGATGCCCAAATGTACAGTTTCATGAAAGCTCAAGGGGAAGAGTATCAGTAGGTAAACAAGAGAGTGATAAGATAAAGATGAATCACGGAACAACCCAAGAATGTTTTCTTACAACAGCACTTTTTGATTGTTTCTTAACCACAGTAATTTTTACATAGGCATCACCACATTATCAAGGCGAAGAGTCCACTCAAGGATAAGGGTTAAAGAGTGTACAGTAGATATTGGACAATATAGTAATTATTAGTAATGAAAATTTGGTAAATTTGATAACTCATATGGAACGGCTCATCAAGAACTTATTTACGTTAGACTTGAAGACAACCATATTGTAGTCAGCCGGAAAGCAGGAAAACGGAAGACAATTCCACAGGCGTGCAGTTCTAAGAAAGAAGCTTTGTTCATGGAATCTACGTTTAGGTTTAGGCACAGATAAAGAGTGGGGGGAATTATTGATAGTGTGTACAGCTAGACGAGTGTTTCTTGTGAAAGTTAGGCGAGGGGGGCCATAGACTGAAGCTCAGTCGAACACTTTCCATGAAAATAACGATACATCAGAGACAAACTTGCACCATCTTCCTGTGAGATAGAGGCTGCAAGGAAGAGAAAAGGACATCTCCTACGAGGCTACGAAGTATATTTTGAACTCTATCAAGGCAGGAAAAGTCCTTTCTAGCAGTCCCTGCCCAGATGTGGCAACAGTATTCCGTCCTTGGACGTACCTTGCTCTTATATAAATAGAGAATTGCATTAGCAGAGAGATATCTACCGGATCGATAGAAAGATCCCACCATTTTTCCAGCGGCCTTGGCAACAGATTTGATGTATGTGTTCCATTTAAGATCAGGAGGAATTGTCAAGCCCAGAAGCTTGTCAAAACTTGAGGCCTCCTGAAGACGAGAGCCATTCATTTCAGTTGATGCCAAATGTGGATCAGAATGTTCATGATGTAAAGAGAGAAGCTTGGTTTTAGATGCATTAAAAGTAACCAGCCACTCCTTTCCCCATTGTACCACTTGCTCAAGATCAGAGGAGAGAGAATTGGAGAGAACTTGGTTGTTTACTGTCTTGGATGTGCTACCATAAATGGTAGTGTCGTCAGCATAAATGTCTACGAATGATGTAAGGATGTGATATGGAAGATCATTAATGTAGATCAGGAAAAGAGTTGGGCCCAGGATGGACCTCTGAGGGACACAGGCATTAATACTGTGAGATTCTGATTTTTACCCCTCAACTACTACTCTTATGAACCTATCAGAAAGAAATGATTTAATAATTGAGAAGACATTTCCAGCTATACCATAGCTAGAGATCTTATGAAGTAAACCATTATGCCATACTCTATCAAAGTCCTTAGATATATCAAGAGCAATTGCCCTTGAAAGGTTGCCTCCGTCGAGAGATTTGCTAATCCTATGAGATATAACTGTAAGCAAATCTGCTGTAGGTCTAGCAGAACGGAAACCATATTGAGTGTCACTAAGGTTATTTTTGTTGAGATGGTTGATTACTTCTGTATTTAACACAGATTCCAGCAACTTACTTATTACGCACAGGAGACTTATTGGCTTGTACTGAGAGGGGGATGAGCTATCACCTGAATTCTTAAATACAGGGCATACTGATGAAATTTTCCAGGGAGAGGGGAAACTATTCTCCTTAAGACAACGTTTAAACAGTTTTGTAAGTATGGACGCTAGTTCAGGTTGAAGCTAAAGACACGGGCTAGGGTGTCATTATTAGCTCAAGATTTGACAGCAAATTGTTCAACATGACTGAGAACAAAAGCAACGACTAAAAACGAGCGGATAACAAAACTGCTATTTGAATATGACACAGCTTGGTTGCACACAGCGAGAGCCAATTCCCTAACATAGTTAACTCGTTTTGTAAAATCGTTTTTCAGGTAAATGCAGTGAAAACTGAGGTAATATACCAACCATAACCTGAGATGAATCGATCACGATAAACGGCAAGGAATTAAAAGGGATACCAGACATTTAGTCCTTGGGAAATGCACTGATTATAAACGGTCTTGCAGACAAGCTGCTATATTCAGGTTCTTTGTTTGGAAAACCATAAAAATGATTTTCGTCAAGGAACAGCATTAGACTAGAAACAAAATGCAAAGTTTATTAAGCAGGGGTATATTCAGCAAAACTTACACAATGTACATGAACCACATAAAGAGGTTGGAAGCAATACATCGGCCCCACCTAAGAAAAATGAAAATTAAATGGAATGATTTTATACCAAATGTTGAAGTACTCAACATAGCAAACATGGACAGCATAGCAGTCGCACTCACCACCACATAACTGCGATGAAGTGGACATGTGACCAGAATGGAAAATAATTGCATCTTAACAAGTATACTGGACGGAGAAGTGGTAATTGGGACTTAAATATTGGTTGGTAGAAATTCCACAACAAGGATGTGATAAAGCGCCACTTAAAAGCATAAATATGAACGCAAAGAATTGGGCGACGCTAGCAGCAAACTCAAGTTGTTGGCACAGTAGCTTTCACACAAGAAACGGCAGAAATAGAGGCAAAGATAAAGGTCAGATGTGCACAAGAACATTACCAAATACACAACCCTGGTAACTTCACATACACTATTTGTAGGGAAACTTTCCACACTGAGCGTGGAATGCTACAACGCCGTAGGATAAAGCACCGAAACCTTAACTAGTCATCATTAGCTATGAAGTACATCGTGATGGTGATGGTGATGATGATGACGACGGCGACAACTATATATTCGCTGTTTTTGTTCACATAAAATAGTTAGATATCTGTTTATAGAGAAAGGAATGTAACGATGAATTTTGTTATTGTTAATGAAATGAAATTAAAATAAGGAATCTAGATCAGAACAATAGAAAATATTTAACATATTTGTAAATGGCGTCAGGAGTTTTGAATTTAGTTAGATAAGTCAGTCAGTCAACCATGTAGGGGAAGTCAGTCAGTCAGAGGGGACAAGTGAGAAGACTGCGTCAGAGACAGAGCTGACATCGAACCTTGGAAGCGAAGGTTAGAAGAAGAAAGAATCATGTAAAGACTTGAATTCTTTGATGCAAAACCATTGACCGGTCGAAATGGAATAAATAAACCACTTCGTTTTTTGTATCTGCGTCTTCGAGTTATGTATTGACACTTTATATTATAAGAACTTTGTGAAAATCATCATCTCAAAAATAGGTAAGGAAATATGTGTCAATGTTATAGAAATACTCCCATTCACAGAACTTTCAAAAGTATAAATGTCTATATCTCGGTCTATCTATCTATATATCTAAATATCTTCCTCTAATTGTGTATTACATGTTCTCGGCT
The DNA here is from genome assembly GCF_053919585.1 of Euprymna scolopes. Taxonomy (NCBI): domain Eukaryota; kingdom Metazoa; phylum Mollusca; class Cephalopoda; order Sepiida; family Sepiolidae; genus Euprymna; species Euprymna scolopes. The sequence goes on from NC_136498.1 coordinate 7,313,499, forward strand.
CTCTTGTACTAACATATACCCTGTTCTTTATATATAAGACCTGTCTATCTCACAACATGAACCCTCTGACTCTCGTACTAACACGAACAACAAATATATAACATCAGCCCTCTTCTAATAAGAACTATGCAACATTAATTCCATGTTATATTTCTTTATAACTTTGCTACCTGTACCCGCCACGCGTTGCTGTGGCACAGTTTGTGTAGATAAAAAAAACAACAAGAAAGAAGACAAAATGCATGGTTAATACTTGTGGATACACAATACTTTAATGAGAAAAATTGTAAAAGTGTTGTAGGATAAGCCTTAAAAAAGCAAGGACTTTGGCAAACTCTGTACTTTTTTTGATAAAAAAGTGAATTTTTACACTAGGGCCGCCTCCCCGATTTTCTTTAAAATGGCGACATTAGGTTTTCAACTATGCTGAATAAGAATATCTCATTTAAATTTTGAAGAGAAAAGTAGTCTTCGAGATATGAAAACCTGTATTATGCACTGTAATTCACTGGCCGCCCTGTTTTTACGCACGCGCGATAAACAATTCTGCTTTTCAGCGACCGACTCAGCCACAGCGGAAAGAAATCAAATTTTCTGCTCCCCTTATTTTCTTATACTATTTACGGGATGGTATGCTGAAAACGAATATCAGTTAAAGTTGGGGTAAATATTTCATCACCCAAATGCGGTGTTTATTCTGAAAGCTGTTCTTAACATGGGTATGTGTCGGTGTCAGTCGCAGAGAAGTAGGCGTACAAACATGGCGGCCAATAAATTACAGTCCACAAAACAGGTATTTGTAACTCGAAAACCAAATTTAAATAAGATTGTCTTATTCATCATAGCAAACACCTATAAAAGCCGCTAATTTAAAGAAAATGGCGGAGGTTGACCTAATAAAAAAGAAATGACAAAAATAGATTCTTTTTTCACACATATTTTTCAATAGATAATGTTGCATTCAAATATAATGAGAATTTTCGTATACAGCTTTATTCCTCCTTAGTTAATGTTGCGAACTTTGGAAATCGGACGAAAGGCTTTTTTTTTAGTTTGTTTTTGTTAATATATGAGATGCCTGTTAAATCGAACACACAGACAAAAACACATAAAGGAAATTCGCGAAGAGTTTTTTTTTTCATTATTTAAAAAAAGATCGTTATTTTCGAACGTATTTTTTTAGAGAAAGTATTGAAGGTAGGTGATTCTAATTGTTTAACAACGAAAGTGGAGTTTTGTAAATATTTGAGATGAATGTGCAACTGAATACACGGAGACAAACGTACGCAGAATAAACTGTAGTAACGCCATAGTTGAATTTAATAATTATTCGCTTATGAATGCATTCCGAAATATTAAAATTTTCAGAGCTCAGCCAATCAGAGTGGGTGGAATTTAAATGAGAGACTTTATAATTTATGAGTCGGAAATAGAAAATGGTATGTCTATCTACCTAATAACCAGTTACGTTGGGTGGAATCATTGTATTGTAAAAAAAAATGTAGAATTAGTTCCAGTGACAACTGGTAGTAGTCGGACTAAATATTTTAAGGCGAATATAAGAACTTCTTTTCCTTGTAGATGTTGCGATAGTAATGGTGTTGCTCGTCGGATGTAATGTAGCAGTTTATTATAACAACTGAATATGATTAAAATGGTGTTCGAAAGCTGCATTAGATAGTGGCTAATAGGATACATCTAGTGCATTTGTATGTGGCATCTGTTGTTGCAAGCCTACAATACTTTGGTCCAGAGGGGAATTTTTGCAGTAGATTTTCTGTTTCTATACTATTCGTGTATTAGCTTATCTTATACTATGCTATTTACGTTATTTTAATGTTATTTTTCTTTCGCTATATTTTTGTTTGATGTTATTTTGTTATTTTCTTTTATATTATGTTATGGTTTTCATACTAATGTATATTATTTTCCTTTTATTCTATTATGATTGTACTTTTATATAAGGAAGCATTGTATTCAAGCAAACAACATAATTTTATGGTTTGTATGTTAAACTTATATTATTTTCTGTTATTATGTTTTACTAATATACTTTTATATAAAGGAACAACATTTTCAAGCAAACGAATCTGTTCGTGAATAATGACCGTTTGCTGTAGCTGATTCCATTATACAATGGCCCACAAACTTCATTGCCTAATAGTTGACCCTAGAAGAGAATAGGCCAGACTGTATATTATTGTAGAAAGAAATAAAATATGCCTCAAATTGAATTGAGTTTTACGGGTCAATAATCAGCGTCTACAACCACAACATATGTGTGTCTTCAGTAATGGATATAAACGTGATAATTAAGCAAATAATTAAATTGAAATCGCCTATTCTTCATCAGAAAAACCAATAAGAATTACTCGTTATGTCATTAGGGGAAGAGATAGCTTTGAACACAATTGATTTTCGTAGGAATGGCATTTGGGAGTTGTAAGTGCTCGTTAAAATAACGCAATAAAATATTCATCAGAATTCGTATCGATTTTCTTTTGTTTTAATGTAAGGTCACATGATGTAAATCTATTATGCAACGATAAAGTGTGGGGTTGTTGTTAGTGAATAATAATTGTTGAAACGCCATTTGTGGTCAAATCAACAAAGTTAAGCCTAGCAACTTCCCCTTATGTAAAATCTCCCTTTATAGAAAAATACGAAGAGGGTTCTAAAATTCATGTCTTCTAGTTTTCATTTCGTCAGAATAGGTTCGAAACAATTGTATTATGATGACTAAACTTACGCATTCGTGATATCAGCGTTTCATCTCTCCGTTGTGAATATTGATGATGTATGACTCAACGAAAGCTACACCTATAATAGACGGTCATCAGAAGTAGAAATGTGTCATTTAATTCCAAGCAAGAGATATTGAAGATAAATTATGGGTCTAAAAAGCTCGCTTGTCGTAATAGTACTACTCTAGTCTCTGTAGCTTTTTACAGTTTTGAGTAAAAAAAGAAGGAGGCTTAACATTTGGAACGAACTTGATATGGCAAAACTCGCTACAAACACATGTACAACCATCGTTCATCACGTGATTAAATTCTTGAGCAAGGTCTGTCGCTCGTTTTGATTGTATAATCCCCGTCTTCTTATATCTTAAACATTTTGAGTTAAAAAAATGTTTTAATTTGAGAAATTACCCTTTATGTAAAAACATGTCCCTTATGTCCATGCACAACCATCGTTTACCGCTGGCAGAAGTGGATTGAGAATGGTGGTGACTATGTAGAGAAATAAATTCGAGAGCACAAAGGATCGCTTGTTTTAATGGTACCGCCATTTTCTTCGTAGGTTTTCCAGTTTTTTTTTTTTATTTTAAAAAATATTTACCTTCGGAACGTTTGTTGTTACTCTCATGTCTACTTTTTGTACCGTTGGGAGTTTAAATTCAGCATTACAAGTAAGGAACTAGTGTAGACTATATTTTTAAGAGTTACGTAATAACATGTTTAAGAGAAGCCGCACTGAAATAGAAAATCCATCTCATCATGGTTGCTTGCGAACAGTTGAAGCACAATTTCCGATAATCCGGCCACTATCTGTCATTTAACTCTAAAACGCCCTTTGTCCATCTTAAAAATATAAATGTCCATCTAAAAACTCTCTAAAACGAGTACTGAAGGTTAGATTCTCAAATATTCGGTTGACAACAAGAGAAAACTAAGAAAAAGAAAAAGGGAAAAAAAAGACATATTTTTTCAGTTTTCTTTGATTCTGGACTATGACTGAAATCAAGCAATTTCTGTTTAATAATTATGATTAAGTTTATTCCAACTAAATCTATAATGTTCTATCTGTCCTGATAGTGCATTTCATCTAGTGTCTTCATCCAAAGGTGAACAACTCCGTCTAGACTAAGCAATCTTTTTGCCAAATTCAGTGTTCCATTGTATAAGAGCCGGAAGTGTTAATAAGTGAAAATAATAAATTCATGTATAAAAATTATCTCCCGAGAGACAGATAAATTGGTAGTCCACCAATACGTAAATTCGTTATTGAATTCTTACCTTTTAACTCATTCCATGAAAATATCGTACACTCTTGTATGGATTGCATAAATTTAAATGTAACGTCAACAAACATCTTGGAGCACAACATAGAAATTTAGATATCTCTATGGTTTGGCGCAAATTCAGATTTTCAACTAAACATTCAGTTGGCACATGCTTTCTCGGGGGTAAAAATAAGTACACAAAAAATTAAATCACCAAACGCCATCATCCAAGTAAAACACGATAACGATAATATGGAATATAGATAACAATGAATCAATAATATAAAAAAGATATTACATGCATAGATAGAATATTTATCATAATAGTAATAATATCAATTCAAATAGCTATTGAAAAGACCAATTTAAACCCCACGATTCCAAAGTTACAACGCCAGCTTTTAATATAGAGAACATCTAGCTACCCACATTGAAACGAGACAATTCTCAACACAAAAAGATTTTCTCCGTCACTTAGATGAGGTCTAGTTAAGAGCATATTATTAAAATAAAAAAAAACGATTAGTCTCAGTGTTCATACTACTTTTTACGGCCCGACGTACTCAGTTCCGTTCCTAGAACTTGACCCCACCTTATTTTTTATAACCTCACTTTGGGGGCGAAGCCTCATTGATATGCAAATCAATGCATATAAAACTACTTCTCCCCATGATCTTTAAAGATCATCTCACGTAACACCATGCCCAAATCCGCACTCACAAACTTCAAACACCGCTAGACAATACTAGCTTCTTGAGCACCGCTAGATAATAGTAGTTTCTCGGGAACCGCTGGATAATACTAACCCACGGAGCACCGCTAGACACCACCAGCCTCTCGAGCACCGCTAGACACAAGCACTGTTTAAAACACTGTTACCAAATCAGCCGAATCGTAATTCTCCATTTTACTACGACGATTAAAAAAGTCTGATTTTTAGCAGTTTTTTTATAACGTCTTTTTGGGGGCGAAACCTTATTATTATCCAAATAGAATGCACACCAAACTACACATATACTATCCTTCAATCAGTTTTATTTCCCACTAATGTCTATGTGAAACAAACTTTTATTTAAACAGATAAAGACAACGTTTCCTTGTATCAAACATGGTTATTAGTACTACTACTACTACTACTACTACTACTATTTTTTCTGCTTGTATTTGTCCTTTTTTATTGTAATAATTATCTTTATATATCTATATATATATATATATATTTCATATATATTTATATATATAAATCAAACGTCTGGTCAAATCGATAAACTAGAAATTTAAACGACCGTTTTCTGTGAAATTTTATAAGAGTGACTGTGTTTTTAAATGTTAAACAGTAAAAAATATTTCCAAATTAAAAAAAAGTATTATTCGACATCGTTTTTATTTCAGCCGACCATTTTGAAATGACGAAAAATAACGATTCTGACTACACGTGCGTATAAAAAAAACTTTTTTTTAACAATCGTTAAAAGTGTAACACAGAAATTGTTAAAGCATAATTAAAAAAAAATTATTTGTACTTATGTATTAAATTAACCAGACGTAACTCAGCTTGCGACTCGGATTTGTCCGGAACATTACATACACAGAGGAAACAAAGAAAGAAACAGTTCGATCGGTGGCTGCGTGTTCCTCCCTAACATACCAAAATAACGTTTTCCGTAATATTTAATAACAGTGAGTGTATCTAATCTAACTGTTTTTAAATATTGTAAAGTAAAAAAATATTACCAAATTATAAAAAAAAAACTCTTATTCGATGTCGTTCTCTTTCGATCGACCATTTTGAAATGACGAAAAATATCGATTCTGACTACACGTGCGTATAAAATACTGCTTTGTTAACAATCGTTAAAAGAGTAACACAGAAATTGTAAAATTTAAGAAATAAAGCATAAGTAATACAATTATTTGTACTTATGAATTTAGTGAACCAGACGTAACTCGAATTTCTCCTGAACATGACATCCACAGAATAAAGAAATAAACAAACAATTCAATCGATGGATGTGTTCCGCCCGGGCATAACAACAAAACGAAAAAAAATCTACTCGCCGGGGATCGGCAATATATATATATATATATATATATATATATATATATATATATATATATATATATATATACCCCAAAAACCTCGAAAGCCGTTCTTTACATGAGGGGGTGGGGTGCATTCCTGAAGCCGTTTTTAACATGGGAAGGTCGAGGTGTTTATAACCCCAGCTGCCCTCTGGGGCAAGTCGTAAAAATGAACGGCGTTGCTATTATTTATTGCAAAAAATGCTAACAATATATTTTTGTGACAAAACAAAACAAAACAAAAAAACATGTTATTTTCTACAAACATTTAATACGACCGGCAGGTTTTTTTTTGTTTTTTTTTGTGTTTTCTATTTAAAATTTTACTTTACTTTTTCTTTAATATAGCATTGTTAATATTTCATCGGCAACGCACTTATGCACTCACGTTACCATGCTATTTTTTTTTAAATTAGTATTTACACGTTAAATTCAGGTTTTAAAATATTTTTTGTTTATTAAATTGTTAGTGAAAGTGCAGATAACCCAGTCGGTTTCTAATTTGTGAAAAATCCAGCTCCCGAAAAAAAACGGTACTCTGGATAGTAACAAAAATAAAAATTGCCTCAGTCTCGAAGGATTTCTCCTCAACCGATCGAGAAAAAAAACGGTGAAGTGTACTTCACCTTCTGTTTCTGTCACTCTTTCTTCCTCTCTTAATAACTCTCTCCATCCCTCTCTCCCTCTCTTACTCTCTCTCTCAATATCTTTCTATATCACCATCTCTATCTCTCTTTCAGCCCCTTTCTCTCTCCAATTCCATCTATATCTCTCCTTTTCTCTCCTTTCCTCTGTCTCGCTCCCTCTCTGTTTCTAACTCTCCTCTATCTCCTTCTCTTTCTGTATTTCTTTCTCACTTTCTCTTTTCTATCTATACATCTTCCTGTCTATCTGTCCATCCTATTGTAGTCTCCTCAATTAATTATAGTGAATAAGGCATTGTCAATCATGGTTAATCCTATTTTAGTCACCTAATTTACTTATTGTGAGTATAGACGTTATTTGGAAATTACTGATACTTTGAACATCACCAGGAGTAACTGGTAAAACCTTTCTAATTAAATTGATTTTGGCAGCCATTCGATGACAAAATGACATAGCCCTTGCTGCATGTGGAATACCTGTGACCTTGCTATCAAGTAGAAGAACTACTTATTCTACTTTGAAACTACTATTAAGCGTTCAATTTTTCAAAAATCTCATGTTCAACATTTCCAAAACATCCAGTATGGGGGAAAATATTGCAGAAATGCAAACTTATTGTTTGGGATGAATGCGCAATGGTTCGCAAATAATCACTTGAGGCTCTTGGTCGATCTTTGCAAGATGTGCATGGTAATGGCAGACCATTTGGGAATGCAGTAATATTGCTTGCAGGAGAATGCAGACAAATGCTATCTGTAATTCCTCAATCAACACCGGCATATAAAATAAAGGCTTCTCTGAAATACTCTACTTTTTGGTGCCATGTGAAGACATTAAACTTCACTCAAAATATGTATATCCAGTTGCAGCCAGTTCGATCCGCACATAATTTTTTGCATCACTTGCGGGAAATTGGGCACGGAAATGTGCTGGCTGGTCCGAGTTTAGGACGACATTCTTTGACTCTTAACTTCTGTAATTTTATTACATCAAAAGAAGAGTTGGTTAAAAAGGTTTTCCAGATATTCAAATTAATTATACGACTTCCACTTGACTGAATAAATGAGCTATTCTTGCACCTCAATACAAAGATGTCCATGAACTTTATGATATTATTCAACGTAAAATTCCAAGTTAGGTAGTCGCATACACATCCATCGACACTGCTGTGGGAGCAGATAATGTGGTTAATTATCCAACAGCTAAGTTTGCCAGGGAGGCCACCACATATACTGCAACTGAAAATTGGCGAACTAATTATATTGTGAAATATAAACCGATCCAAGTTTTGCAATGGCTTGCAGAAAAAAATAAACTTAACAAACAATATTATAGAAACAACAACTAACAAGACTAGGTGAAGATATCTTCATTCCACGCATTCCTATGATTCCATCGAATACATCATTACACTTTAGGAAACTGCATTTTCCAATTTTATTATCGTTTGCAATAACCATCAACAAAGCTCCGGGAACAATCTTTACAACTGTGTGGCTTACAGCTACACACTGACTGTTTTTCCACATGGACAATTTATGTTATGTGTTCAAGAGTCACAAAACCAGAAAATCTCTACACCAGCTAAGAAAATGGAAAAACAAAAACTGTGTACCCATACGAAATGTGAAATTAAACCTACAAGAAACATGCATTTTCTCATTTTGGAACTGTTTCCATTGCGCCAATTTCAACCACAGAAACGCATGGCAGGGTACAGCTAGTATGATATAAAATAATGCTGTTTCCAATATACAAAACGATATCATAGTTTTGCAAATGTATACGCGACATAAACATACAATACGGCCGCACTACTTTATTATTTGTTGTAAATTTTGCAGTTACTACCAGTCACTTTCATTTGGATAAAAAAAGTAGTATATTAATTTCTAGGTGAGTAATTTTCATTCATACGTGATCTTCGCCAGTGGTCGTACGATAATTAGTCCATGCATTTTTACTACTTCCTTCCCCATCAAAGCAATCGGACACATTACATTTGCCACACTCTTAACAGCTCTTTGCTTCCTCTATAAATACACCTAACATTAACTTTAATTTCTTAAAATAATGATCACTCTACCCTAAAGGTTCGCCTGCTCCAATTAGCAGTCCGCCCGAGTTTCTCAGAATAAGGAAATATCGGTTTAATGTATTTTCCGAACGGTTAAACACTAAACAACATTAAATTAATCATGCACAAAATGAATACGGCTATTTAATTCCTGCACTTTCGCAACCTTCGTCTACGTCGATCAAAGCCCATTCACACAAAGATTAACCCCTGATGATTTACTTTTTTATATGCTTTTGTTAGCCACGAACACTTATAAACCTTTCACGTCAGACGCTTTATTTTACAGATCAGATTGTTTCTTTCTCCGACTTAACTATTTTTCTTCCTGTAGCAAACAACCTATACATGTTGCATTCTGTTTACACGACAGAAATTCGTATTTCATATTCCAGCAAAATATTTTCGACCATCTAATGTATCAATTACAAATTCCCGCATTCGTACACGAAGAGGGCAATTACATGTTTTAGCTCCCTAGGTTTCCTTCATCAGACAAAAAGTTAAGCCCCAATATAGGTTCCTTTCCTCCATACAAACACAGAAAATACATTACTCGTACTTTAAGTTTATACTGTTATTGTTTTTATTTGGGTAATGGTTTATACTTTTAGTGTTAATTTTGTTCTTTTAATTAGGACTATTACTGCTAATACTATAATGTGCTGTTATTAGCAGTATGGGGAGAACAGATTTTCCGACCGCTTGACTAGGTGTGGCAGAATTTTTTGTGAATTTTGTACATCCTTAACTGGAATAAAATATTAAATAAAATCGTAATTTCTTTTTTAAAGTGGATTGTTTTAATTTCTTTATGGAATATACTTCCAAAATAAACTATTAAAGTTTAAAAAAAAACAGAAATATTATTTTTTTAAACGTGTTTACAAAGTGCATGCGCACGCTCATGCAGCCATTTTTCTACGTAATGAAATAAATTGAATTTTACGAGTAAAATTTTTTAAAAAATTTATTCAATTAGAAAATTTATCAAAATGTTTGTATTGGTTCAATTTTTAAGATATTTTCAGGTTTTATGTGAAATTTTATGTTCTTTCCAATAAACTGAATATAATATTCTAGACGAAAGTTTTTTTTAATCATCCCCCCTATTTTGTAAATGTCTATTCAAAAGAAAATAAATCATTTTCTCATCTAAGGTTTATATATCAAAAATTGAAGATAAAAATCAATAAATAAAATAAACTTATTTAAAACAAAAACAAAAGTCAAGAGTTTAAAAGCTTTAAAAAAACACGTTCATTTTTTTAAGTGAAACCTCCTATTTTGAAAATATTGTCCTGTAAAAATTGGACACCTACATCATTTTTTCTATTTCATTCAATGTTTATTTTTTTAGATTTTTGAAAAAATAATTCATTGCATAAAGAAGAAATAAATTATTTTAAATCAAAAACACATGCAATTCTTTAAGAGAATTAAAAAAAATGGAAAACTTTTCGACGGGTTTGTGTTTAAAAGTAAACTAACTTATTCAACTGATGTGTGAAATGTGATCGTTTTTCAAATAGGGTGATTCATAACTGACTAACTTGGTTGTTGACAGCAAACACATGTCAGAAATTCAAAGGGGAGATAAGACACATACCAGCACTTCAAATGTTTGTTTTGTTATATAGTTACTACTTTTGAAATATATTTGGTCTAATGTGTTGTTTTTACATTTCTGAAATAATTTATTATGGCGGTTTTAGGCCTTCGTATTTGTCAACTAGAAGAAAGAGAGACAACTTCACTTGGTAATTGAAACTGCCTGTACTATTCTTTTTTATTGCCTTTTGCTATGATTAAGTGCGGCGACCTAAGTATCAGAGTATCTATTCAATGCATAGTAAAGGATTTAGTGGGCTTAAACGGGATTATTAATTATGCAAAATAAAGCACATGCACAATATAATTATATTCAATTATCAAAAAGTCATAATGCGCCCATTCTATAAATCCTAACAGTTTTTAATGTGCTAAAATATATTATATTTATATAAAACCATACACACGTACATATTTATACAAACATTAATGGCTACATATGTGCATACATGTTTCTGTAATCACCCGCGTTGGGGGACTACGTCTTCAGGTCAAGAATTACCGTCGAAAACACTCTTGGCCTGAAGACGTAGTCCTCCAATGCGGGTGATTACAGAAACATGTATGCACATATGTAGCCATTAATGTTTGTATAAATAAATTTAATATACCTGCTCT
>NC_136498.1:7337037-7347037 GCF_053919585.1 Euprymna scolopes
TTCCAAAAATCCCGGGTTCCTAATTTCTGTGCTTCGATGCGCTTTCTGGTGGTTTCAGGGTAATCTGACTTAGCTGTGTCTATCACTCTCTTACAATTATTTCTAGCTTCTATAAACTTCTGTTTATTTGAGCTGGACTTATGTCGGTTGAATCTGCGGAACGCATGCTGCCTTTGACAAATGGCAGCTGCACAAGCAGAAGTAAACCATTGGGGGGAGTGGGGCTTGCTATAGTATTTCCGTGCGGGAACATGTGCTTCAATAGCAGTTTTGAACCATTCAGTTGTCTCATTTGCACACTGTTCCGCTGGAAGAGTAAAGATATTTTGCCATGGGGCATCTCTGATGAGCTCCCTGATGGCTTCCCAATCAGCCTTTTTGTAATACCTCGTTGTTTTGAGTAGTGGGTCTTCAGTTTTAGGGCGAGAATTTAGGCTGATTTCTACCATTATCACAGCGTGATCAGCATTCCCGAGTGGGCTATGGGCATTTGTTGTACAGTCATTGGGAACTGTTGTCAGAAAGAGATCTAGAAGTGAGGCATGTTGATCGTGCTGGTCTGGGAAACGTGTCGGAAATGTAACCATCTGAGATAGGGAATGAGATATAGAGAAGCTATATGTGGCACTACCAGCTACGTCTGTGTGATTTGAGAATCCTAGCCAGTTACTGTGGTGGACATTGAAGTCACCAAATACATGTATTTGTGCGCTAGTATTGAGGGAGAGTGCTATATCTATGCTGTCTGAGACTTTGTTTATTAGGGTACAGTCTTGGTTTGAGGGAGAGCGCTAGAGAAAATATATGTATCTAATATTGTGTTGCATATTTAGTCTGAAGCACATAAAGGCCTGGCCCTCTGATTCTAGTTTTATTTCTCTAGTTAGGGGGAGGGTGTTTAGAATATAGACTCCAAGTCAATGCATATGTCTGTCCGAGTCCTTACGGTAGAGTGGGAGATAACCAGGCATGTTAAATTGGTTAGAGGGTATGGAGGAGTGAAGGTTAGTTTCACTTAATGCTAAGATATCCGGGGTGTTTACAAGGAGAAATGACTCAACATCATCTAAGTTAGTTCTAAGCCCGCGGATATTAGTAAATGCAAGCCTCAAGGGAGGAGGCAGGTTGGTTTTCTTTGAGTTTGGTCCTGGTTTAAACGTAACTTTTGCTTGAGCTCTCATTTCATTTTATTTTATTTAAAAGTTTCAGTTAGGGTGGATGAGTGAGGGGGTGCTGGGCAAGTAGTTGTGCAGAATACCAGACATGCAATACAAGTAGACCATCAGCTGTCCTCACCCACAGGATTGTGGCCTCAGGAAAGCCCACCGGGGATGAGTGCAGGGTCCCTTTCCATGCGCGACATGGCACTACAAACATCCCGATATTTTACAACTGTTGATGGAGCAGCCGCTCTAAGCGCTACCAAAGAGTTAGGGCTCCTGTACTATAAGTCGGAAACAGCAGCAAGGAACTGTCAATCCGGTACCCTCAATCCATTAGGCAAAGCCAGCCCAGTCCAACTGCACTGACATATATGGCACTGAAGCACCCCACTGTGTCCAGTTTAGGGGGATGGGATGTGGCAGGAGTGGGGAAAAGCGGCGTTCATTACCCTAGTCAGGAAACGAGGTCAACCACTGGGTGATTCAGACGAGTCCCTGTGATAGTACCTCTACGCCTGGCCAATAGGCAAAGAAGGAGTATGAAAGCCGAGCGATAGACAGAGTCTATCTCCTCCTTAAGCAGTTTAGGTTTGCCAACCGGTGATTTGTTTGAGTCACCAGCTCTAGGAAGGTTGTCGTCCAGGACTGAAGAGACCTCCCTCCCCTAGGTTTAGTTTCAGAGTTTTCCTTCTCCTAGACGGATGGCCTGGGAAGACCTACGGGTCCATCAGCTCTGAGGGGGTTCGCCCCGCGCCTGGGTCCTAATCCAGGTATTTCTGCGACCCCGCATGGGTAGTTAATATTTATTGGTTATTTAGGTTAATATCTCCTGGAAAAATCGGGCATTTATGTTAGCTTCTACAGAAGATTTTCACTCCTCAAGTGTGGTTTAAAAAGGGCATTATTATGCTGTCCATTTTTATTTTTACTGAGAGAGGGTATACGTAAAAATTCATGCAGTGGAAGCAGCTAAATTTCCTACAGTATTGGATCGAGAGAGTCGAGTTAATGTATGGTTAGATATAGTTTTGTAAGTTTAGCAATGTATGGTTAGATATGGTTTAGTAGGTTTAGGAATGTATGGTTAGATATGGTTTAGTAGGTTTAGGATTAGGATAAAGTGTTAGAGTATGATCTACTTTCTATTAGAAATTCTGATTTGGTGCCCAAACCGGACATTTAGTAAGACTGAAAGATTAGATATGCTCAGTATAGAGACAAGAGAACATTTGATATGCAGTACAGTTATACCTGATAGATATAGGTTATTGCATATTATGTAAGTATAGTTAAAGTATAGATGGATGGATAAGTAGTATTGTATACGAATGCATGGAATTTTAGACAATTTGAGTAAGTTGCCTTTAGACTACAACTAAGGAGAATGACTCCGCCTTTCTCTTAATATCCGGAAGTTTTTATTTCAATGAGTACCGGTTTAGTTTGTGTAATAATTATTGCAATACTATCTCTTAATAAAGAGATATTAATGGTTACTGTTCATTATAGATTACTTTAAGTCAATGTATTGGACTAAGGCTAGTAAGTATTTACTTAGAAGCTTGGTTATGGGTTGGGAGTTATAATCGGGAGCATGCCTAGGAAATTTTAGGTGTTAATGGGTATCGATTTACGAGTTTGTTAAGGTCAAGGGCGGAGAGCAAGGACCCATCTAAGTTACGTGAGACGGATTAGGTTTAGTGTCAACTTAGGAAGTAGAGCAGATATATATACGCTCGCCTCATATATACATATACATATATATATACATACATATATATATATATATATATACGCTTGCCTCATATATACATATATATATACATATATTATTGAACAAACCGAATTATGGGTTTCATCAACGTTTCGTCTTTATTTCGAGACTTCCTCTGGATGAATGAAATCAAGAAAAAAAAAAACACTAGTACAAGTATTTGAAAATGTTCTTGTGAGACGTGTAACGCTGATCTATTTCACAAACGGAAAAAGACGTTCGAAATTAAAAAAGGGGGCATTTGCGTTGTTAAAGAGATTTATAATCACGCCATGTAGCCGTTAGTATATTCTTTAAAAGATATGACGCAGTTAATATTCTTTCTGGAAAAATGTGTCCGTCTTGAGTTCAAATAAATGTGTGTAACTGAAATTAAATATTTTTGCTATGTAATTTATTGATTGAGATTACATGTATTAATTGTTATAGGAAGTTTTTCTATGGTGTGAGAGGGTTAAACTGTGTCTACAATTAAATTATGTTCTTGCAATAGAAGTTTATCTATTAATAGTACTATATTATATAAACTTATATATTGTTTAGTTGTCTTTGAATTTGCGATAACAGCTGATTCAAGAAGTTTCTGGCATGGTTTATTTGGAATAAACAGCGCCGGAGACGTCTTCTTCAGTCAGTTATTTAAAAAATTATTGGAATATTTATTTAAATAGTAGTTGGTGTCCGAGCGAAGTTCATTGGGACTGCTGACAGTGGTGTGGTAGGGGAAAGTAAGAAGAGCATGCTTGTTTTAGGGTCAGGGGCATGGATATGTGGGGTGGTGAGGGGGAGTTATGCTAGAGTATTTGCAGTATTCTTAAATGTGAAAAGATTCAGGTGTTTTGTGTTTTGATATAAATAGCTCAGAGGATTTAAACTTTCTTTACTTTCGTTTTGTGGTTTAGTATTTTGGTGTTGTTAACTAGAATGCCTCTGAAATTTGAGGGAGTCAGTGATGTTTTTATGTAAATCTTGAAAAGTGGCACTAGGTTCAACATTATGGCAGATGAAGCTATGTGGTAATGTTGTGATCATACGTCCGACATTATTATTAGTTGCATTGTTGTTATAGAAGTTATATTGTCCTGCCGTACATTACGCTTGTATATGTATTTTGATTAATGCAGAGTTCGTATTTAGTATAATATTAAATTGAACCCAATATATAATAATGATTTAAAAGTAAAAAAAGGCACGTGCGTCGCCACCGAGAATCGAAATCAAAACGTTTAGCTTACGATTGACGTTTTACTTTAACGTCAATGCCTGATCTATCAAAATAGGTTTGGTACGAGGCTAATAAATAAAACATTAACGCATGCTATTACGTTACACATGCATATTCGTAATTACGGCGTTCGCACTTTACCTGGTAAATTCTATTTTTTATATTTTCACACTTTTCCATCGATTTTTCCCACCTAAAACCCAAATATATTAAGTTTGCATGGGTTCGAATACCCTATATATAAAGTTCCGTATCTGTAGAAATAAAAAAAAACTGACATAGAAGTTTAGTCGGGAAAGTTTTCAAACAAATATATATACACTTACAAAGTATATACATTGAAAGCAGTTTGTGATTACCATAATCTATTTACGCTAATATTACGCAAGTGTAAATCATGCAGATTATATGTATGAATAGAGTTACGCATAATAGTAAACATAACATGATTATCCTATTAGAAAACCGAAAAAACAATAGGGAATTTATTTAAATGAATGTTTTAAAAATATGCAAATAAGCTAGATCTTTTTAAGATTAATGCAATTTAACGACCCATGTATAAAAACGTTAAATAAATAGAAAAATAGTTCTTAATATGAATATTAACGCACAAAAACCCCTAATTATATATATATATATATATATATATATATATATATATATATATATATATATATATATATATCAGTCAAACACGGTAGTAGCAGTTTTAGCTTTGGAGAACTGCATTAACGCTTCACCGCTCACTATTTTTCGACCAAATTTCAAACAATTATTATAGTTTATAGATCACATTCTAAGCTACGCTGTGAATTTGTTATTTCAATTTTCGTTTAGTAAAACAAGAGTTATGATGAATTTTCTGCTGATGAAAATCGTAAAAATATGTAAGGCCGTAAGCGACGCTTCTTAGGAGTGGTTTCCATAGCAACATGTTCGCTTCAGCGAAAAGAGGAATAACTCGTGAAACGAACAATGAAAGCATGAAAAGGAGGTAATTGGGGGATTTCATTGAAAGCAGGCGAGTGCCGTACATTGTTATTATATATGTGTTTATGAGGGTAAAAAAATACTGAAATTAAACAAAGAACAACTGAATTTATTGGAAACCTGGAAGAATCATGGATTACAATAGAAAAATGCGAGCATGAAAAGTAATATGGTTAAACATAGACAAGTAAAGGACTAGCTGTTAAAATTGGAAAAAAAAGACAAGATATTCTAGTAAACAATTTAATAAATTTATAACTTAAAATATTTTTAAATTCACTTTATGATATTATCTAATCCATTCTTAATGCTGCAATATTTTAAGTTATAAATTTTACTAGAATATCTTTTCCTTATATCGCATTTTTCTATTGTAGTATATATATATATATATATATATATATATATATATATATATATATATATATATATATATATATATATATATGTGTGTGTGTGTGTGTGTGTGTGTGTGTGTGTGTGTGTAATATATATTCTACACTTTACAAAAATATTTCAGGTTTCTACGAACAGTTCCAAGCCTCTTTTTCACTAGACTTTTATAAATAAACAAATCGTTGCACACTTTACGTTCTTAAATAATTATCAACTTTTACGTTTAGAACCGAATTCAATGAATAACAAATCTATGAAGATATTTGATGGTGCATATTTTGGATTGTCAAATAATTGTTGCGATTGCTAAAAGGTTTAAACCATGCGAATAATATTTCTTCAAAAGAATTTATGATCCAATTATGAGCAAGAAATATCTGTACACATGAGACTTAAAAATAACCATGCTGTTAAAATTTAGACTGGTATTTTTTCTACTGCTTAGGAAGTATTTTTTGCGGGCTTTCAATGAGTATTTTAGATTTGAAATCTGTGCAAGAAGCGCCATTCTCTCATATGTAGCTTCGATCTAAAAAAATCTCAAATGTTACATATGAGAGAATCTACATTAATAAGTTAGTTTGAACTTTGACATGCATCACCCTTAGTGCATGTCATGATTCAGGGTTGGGTTAGGATGGCTAACTTCCTGGTTGAAAATAAAGGGCGTAGGCAACAGAAAGAAATGAGCCAAGGTGGGGAATGACGTTGCATTTTCCGAGCCGAGAAAAAAACAAAGACTTTCAAATCATAACACTTTGATAATCGCTAAGTGTGAACTATTTATTCACTGTTACTGTGTTTCATAGCAGCCATGTTAAACATTTTAAATAACTAATTATTTAACTAAAAGGATATTAGTTCCTTTTTCTTAAGTAAATTCTTTCCAAAATAAATGAATCCATTATAGCTGTACAACATAATGCGAGTTTGCTAAGTGTTTCTACAGGCCTACTAAAATAACATAGAAAACTTTGATAATCGCTAAGTTCGATCCCATTCTATGTTGCTGTCTATGTGTTATCGCAGTCAAGTTAAACGTTTAATAGTTAACTAAATATTTATCAAAGAGGACTAAGTTCCCATCTCCTGAGTAAATTCCCTCCAAACTAAAACCTTTAAAAAAACTCACAGCGGGCGTATTCTTCTGTCTTTCCTGCATGAAAACTTTATTTGTACACCAAGTACTAGACATAACAGCAAGGTTTAAAGGAGAAAACGAATCTAAATGAAGTGAGAGTAAGATAGACTACGTATAAAGCACATTCTTGCTAAAGAAATTCGTACAGAGCCATCTTTTTTTTTACGATATGTTAATGTATAAGAATCTGTGTGTTGAAGTACTTACTTAATAGCAGAAGTTGATATTATTGAATTGATAATTTCCCCCGTTATTATTCTTTCGGAATATAATCAGATTTTTATGATAAAAGATAAAATTCAATACTGTATGTCCGACGTAGATATCCAGCTGTCTTATAATAACTCATCAATCATATGACTCAGATCGATAAACTAATTGATAGCTTGTTAATCGATCAACTCGATGTGAAATAATGTGATACAACTCAACATTATGGTGCAGTAATTTTTTGGTTCAAATAGAAATGCGAACAAGACACCTACACTTCGAAGCTACCAACAAATCAATAAATATTTTGTCTTTTTCATACTTGAACACATGTATATAAAAACATTTCGGAAAACAACAATATTTTTTTCAAATAGTTTCTGCACCCAATCGTATTAGTTGTACAATGACTATCATCGCGGATGTATAAACAGATTCCCTCAATTCATCTTTTATGTGTCGTTTGCGATCCTCTCAGCCTAGCTAACCGAAACAAAATATTTCGCATAGACAGGTATACATATATGTTCGTTTGGTCTTTTAGTTTAATTTATTTAGAAACATATATTCAATAGTACATCCACTGATTGTTCGTGTTCGCTTCAGTGTAGCTAACTGGACCAAGCTGTTCCTCACGCAGAAATGTAGATAAATATATTCGTTTCGAGTTCTAGTTGTGTTTAGTTAGTTAGAGAGAGAGAGAGAGAGAGAGAGAGAGAGAGAGAGAGAGAGACAGACAGACAGAGAGACAGAGAGAGAGAGAGAGACAAAAGAGAGAGAGAGAGAGAGAGCGAAAGAGAATTTTTGTTAATTATTTCGATATTAACGTCTTAAAGACATATAGGTGGACAGCGACAGACCCATGGAGAGGGAATCGTTTGAGGACTTAAAAAATGGAAACATTCCAACAGCATATATCCTCAGCTCTGATTTGTAAGGTCTCCGCACTAAACTTTTTGCTTCTTTATAAACCGCCAGCCAGTCTAACCTTTTCACCCCGCGGACATGTTTTGGTTTTCTATATTTTCACATATTTAATCTTACATGTCAGTTTATCACACCATGGAAACAAATTACCTGCTCAAGCACTAAGTGGCCTCAAACAGAGCTTAATCCGCTTATGGCCAAATTTACTATTGATTCTACATAGTACTTCGCTAATGATGCCATGCATTTACTTTGGTCTTTTAGCCCTATTTACGAAATTTGATATACAGGGTAGCGAGATTTGAAAAAAAAATCGGTGGGATCAGTTTTGGGTCAGAAATTTGGCGATTAAGGGGTCAAAGTTCAGCGATTTGACCTTTGAGAACTCTACCAAACTCCTCCGACAATTTTGGGTCTAAAAACTTGAAATTTTAGATACAGGTTCCTTGGACATGGATCTAACTTAAGAACTTTATTTGAGCCCAAAACAAATGTTAAGGGGTCATAATAGAGGTCAAAGTGAAAAAAATTGACCATTTTTTTTTGTTCAGTATACACCTCCAAACACCCGGGCAACGCCAGGCACCCATGCTAGTATATATATAAAAGTGACCGTGTCTGTGTACATTTCCCTACGCAATAACTCTGTCAATTTTTAGTCTACTGACTCGAAATTTAATATACAGGGTACTGAAATTTAGGAAAACCTTTATAATCCGTGTTCGGCCAGAAATTTAGCTGTTAAGGGGTCAAAGTTCAACGATTTGTCCATTTGATATCTCTACCAAACTCCCCCGCTAATTTTAGGTATAAACACTTGAAATTTTAGATATAGGCTCCTTGGACATGGATCTAACTTACTAGCTCGTTTTGAGCCTAAAACAGTAAATGTTAAGGAGTCATAATAGTGACCAAAATTTAAAAAAATGACCTCTGCGGTCTCTACCAAATTACTCAGACAATTTCTGGTCTAAACATTTGACATGTTACATAAAGCGTATTCAGAGATGGGGCAAGCTATTTAATCGGCTTGGGTCGATAATTTAAGTTAGTAATATATGTCTAAAACTTTCGAGAAAGGCGACGGATTTTCACAAGATCAATATCGTTTTGAAGCTCGACACTTCAGAAGACAAATACGGAAAAATTGGCTAAAAAAATTAATTTCTTCACCCTAAACTGGACACTTTTCTACAAGAGGGGTTGCTTTCTCCGCCGATATTTTCCAAAGTCATCCCTTCTCTTTGATTGTCTAGCCTTAATTTTAAACCTACGTCATTTCCGGCTTGGCGGTGGTCGTAACAGCAAAGACGTCACGTTTTTCTCCGTTCTTTTCCTCCTTCCCGGTACGAATCCGAGCCTGCCTTCCTACTACCACATTTTTTTCTTTTTTGCGCAACATACACCTCCGAGCTGTAAAGTTATATATATATATATATATATATTCCTTCTTAGGGTAATCACCTGTAGGAGAATTATTAATATGTATACTAATATACATAATGCAGCTTATTTTACATAGCAGTGTTAAACACAGTTCATTAATGCAACATTTGGATTTGTCAGTTCTTTTGTGGATCGACTTCGATTCACATATTCATATCTGTTCTGCCTTCGGGCCAGTTTTAACAAAGCGTCTAAGTGTTTTACTTCGATTCTATTTCAATATCTACATATCGAACGATTGACCTTTAATTTCAGACACTCTAACAATAATGATAATGTCTATATTTGAAATGAAGTCGAATGACCTTTTTCCGTTAGTTTTCCAGGAGTTCAATACGTTTTTGTAACATTTTATTGAACTCCGTACGGGTAACGAGCGAGAATATATATATATATATATATATATATATATATATATATATATATATATAATATATCCAAAACACACACACACACACACATATATATATACATACACATATGCATATATATGCACATATACACATTGGAATATATGTGTATAAATACACACACGAATATATATATGCACATATACACACACGAATATATATATACACATATACACACACGACTATATATATGCACATATGCATACACGAATATATATATGCACATATGCATACACGAATATATATATGCACATATGCATACACGAATATATATATGCACATATGCATACACGAATATATATATGCACATATACA
>NC_136498.1:7352037-7374537 GCF_053919585.1 Euprymna scolopes
AGCAAAGCCGGGCAGAAATGCAAAAAGTAAATGAGGTGTTGAGAGTAATAGTAAATTAATAGGAAATACTTTTGGGTTTGAAATTAATAGTAAATTAATAGTAAAAATGCTTGGAGTTACGAGAAATAGTAAATTAATAGCAAATGATTTTGGGTTTAAGGGTTATGGTGGATTATAAGTAATAAGTTTGGAGTTGAGAACAATAGTAAATTAGAAGCAAATAAGTTTGTGTTTAAGATTAATAGAAAATTAATAGTAAATAAATTTGGAGTTGATTTGGGAAAATGTTTTACATCAGTGTTCGGAAAGAAATTTGGCTTTCAAAGGGTCAATGTTCAACGATTTGACCTTTGAAAACTTTCCTAAACTCCTTCGCCAATTTAAGATCTAAATACTTGAAATTTTAAATGTAGGTTACTTGGGCATAAAACACACTTTACAATTTCATTAGATCCAAAAATTAATGTTAAGGTTCAGATTTGAGGTTGAAGTTAACAAAAAGTTGACCTCTGTGGTCTCTATTCAAATTACTCAGCCAATTTCTGGTCTAAACATTTGAAATTGTACATAAAGTGTATTCAGACATAAATCAAGCTTTTAATTCTGTATGCATATATATACACCATATATATACTTAAATATATACACATATATTTACAAATATATATACATATATACACAAATTATATATATATATAAATCTAGACACATATATTTACAAATATATATACATATATACACAACTTATATATATAAATCTAGACACATACATATATATATATATATACACATATATCCACACAGTTATAACACATATATACCAAGTTTACACACATATATACATAAAAATAGACATATACACATACTCGTTTAAACATATACAAGTATATTGTGTTTACATTTTTTAAAATATTTAAGAAACGATTGAACAAAAATGCATGAAACTTTGAGAAAGTGCTTACACTACTATTCAGCTACTCCAGTCAGAAAATAAAAGTATTTAAAGCAGTATTAATGAAACTATGGCAAAAGATAGGAATGTCTGTTGATTTCAGTGTGCCAAGTTATTAACGAGGTTGAGGAAAACAAAATATATCGATAACTGGTTTATTGAAATAATTTTCAAACATTAAATGAACTAGGGAAATGCTTAGAACACAATAACTACATCGCAATTTCTACGTTGACAATATTAGTAAGGGATGTGCGATCCTTTGTAATGAATGATTTGTAAAAGACGTTGGTCCACAGAATTAGTCCAATTTGTGGTTTCGTCAACGGTTATTTCTCGCGATACTCATTGGGGAGCATCTCACAACTCATCTTTGCTCTTAAATTGGCGTCCACATGCATCACATGCGTCGCTTCATGATATTTCAAAGTTTCTCAATTGGGTTAAAATCTGGTGAATTCGCAGGCCACTCCATCTTCTGTAGCCCAGAGAACCGCAGTTGCTGCAAATATTCTTTGCTTTTGTTTGCTGCATGCGAGGGAGTATTATCCTGCATAAAAAATAATGGTTCTTTTGAATGTCAACCTTTGCTTCTTCAGTCATGCTTCAAAGTGCTCCTTCAGAAAAGCTGTGTAAGCATTTGACGTCATTTTTACGCCTTCTAGGACTCTCCATCGGCCAACAAAAGTACCTCCGATAATCCCAGCCCAAATCATTATCACACTACCACCTTGTTGGTATCTTAAACGCTGATGGTGATGTCGTCAATCTAGGACCCATCCCTTGCTGCAACCGTCTGGGCCATCAAGAGTGACACGCACTTTATCAGTGAACAAAACTTTGGAAAAGTTTGTTTTCATATTGTCTTTCGCCCATTTCAATCGGTTTTGTATGTGATGTTGCTTTAATGGAGCCTTTGTCACAGGCTTAACAGACATTGCCACTTCTTTCAGAAGGCGACACCGAGTCATTTTTGAGATATTCTTCAATCCGGCTTATTCAAAAATTCGCGACTTGTCTGCCCAGGGTTCTTAACAACTCCACGTTTAATTTGGAGTAGAGAACGACGTGAAACTACTCTAGATTTACTGTTATCAGCTTTCTTACGTACCTTTGTTGAGTCCTTGACAAAATTCCTCGATATTTGATGATTCTTTCTTCTCATTTAAGATATTTCGAGAGTTATTTTTGCTTTTGCTAGCTGTTCTGTAATAGTACTTTTCAGAAGCACTCAAATCAGCTTTATGACCCATTTTATTGACGAAACAACCTGCCTTGTTAATAATTTGACACACGTCAAATACCGTGGATTCAGCAATTACGATGGCACGTTGATTTAATTGCGCGGAACATTACGGAAATTGTACAGTACGCGCAGCTTAGTATTGCCAACGTTTCGGAAGCGTTTGATACGAAATCACCAGTAAGTTTCTGAAACTGATAAAAAATGTTATCTCGTTAATAATTTGAAACGCAGTGTATATACAGAAATATACACATACATTTACACACATATACAGCTATATATGCACATATATGTACACGTATATATATATATATATATACACACACACACACATATATATATATATATAGAGAGAGAGAGAGAGAGAGAGAGACTCGAACAAAGAATTAATAAAACATGTTTAAACACTTTAAGAAGAGTTAAAAACATATTTAATATTTAAAAAGTTAAAATTAATTAAGTTAATTCTACTTAATTCGCGGAGTTTCGAAAGAAATACTTTACTTCTCATCAGAGGGTACGAAGTAGGAAAATGCGGAATCGGATTTTACTTGCAAAGTATTTAATGAAACTACAAGTAAGCCATAGAGCTTACTTGATAAAATTAAAAAATTGTGAAGCAGACGGAATGGGGAAAAACGAAAAATGATTTCACGTGAATGGATTGTCGGATGAAGAGTAGAATATCCAATAACGGTAAAATCCGATAAAAGTTGGTTAAAGTTCGATATCCAGACGTAAAAATCTAAAGAAATCGCGTTACTGGAAGATATTTCGATGTCATCCAAAAGGCAGAATTCCCTCATTCTCTCTGCCTCACTTTTTTTAAATATATATAGCTATACACACACACACACTCTCTCTCTCTCTCTCTCTCTCTCTCTCTCTCTCTATATATATATATATATATATATATATTATACATATATACACATATATACATAATATACATATACATATATATACACATATACATATAATATATATACACATATCTATACACACATATACATATAATATATATACACATATATATACACACATATACATATAATACATATATACACATATATACACATATGTATGTATATATACACATACATATATGTATACAGTTTATGTATACAAAGGAAAGATGAATAATTTAATTCTAGGTACATCGTAACAATGCTGAAATGTGGTGCAGGTTCACTTTTTATGTGGGGCGTTATTCGTGTAATGGTCCAGGGCCTATAGTGCACTTGAAAGTCGAATTTATTAATTAAAAAATTAATGTGTGGACTGAGCATTTTGTATCCTACTTTTATCGAAATTTGGATGATAATCCAATCTTCATGCAGAATAATTCTTCTATTCACACAGCTGGCAATATTAAGAAATGCTTTGAAGCGCATGATGTTCCGTGTTTGAATTGGCTTGCACAATATTCAAACCTAAATCCCATCGAAAACATATGGAATTACATCAAGTAACATTTACGCAATGACAAAATTACAAATCTAGAAGAAGTTTGGACAGAAATTAAAGAGAGGTTGGACGCCTTTTCACCGGAGTATTGCTACTGACTAATTCAAAGAATGCCGAAAAGTTTGCAGACTGTGAAATTGCAGAAGGGAAGGATATAAAATATTAAATAGAACGTAGCGTTCCTGCTGCATTTGCCTTTCATTAATGTTCTTTTCGCCTTCTCGTTTGGAAGTTATTTTTTTTAAATTAACGCGAACACTAGCATATTTCAATTCAAAGTAAAATATGAACAGGTAAAAATGTACAGGAATCTAAGACGAATTCAAAGGTTATTTAAAAAGTTACGTTAAATTTAGAATAAATTTGCAGTTTTTTTTAAATAACAAGTGCGGATTATATATATATATATATATATATATATATATATATATATATATATATATATATAATATAATATAAAGAATACTATTATAAAAACCAACTACCCATTAACTACAAAAGAAACGAATAAAAATAACAGACCTAATTAAAATATATAGCAGACCCAGCAACAAGAAGAAAAAGATTTTAATCTTCCAATTAAATAATTAAAAACAATAATAATACTTACACCACACTAAACCAAACTAACGTAGTATATGAATTTATTTGCTACTTCGAAGAATGCCCCCGACCCCACTGTAAAACCTCATTCAACGCAAACATACACCACACCACAATAACATTCTTCCGACGACTAATATATCATTAGACTGAAAATAGCGCAATAAAACAACACCTAACATCCCATGGTAAAACCTACTTTGGTCCGACTTTAAAAATATCTTAACCAACAATACTAACATTCGATACCTTACAATTACACACGACGACCAAAATTACTAGAAGCCATACAAATAATAATAATAATAAAAAAAACTACAGCCCCTTATTAACCGGATTGCATTTAATACCAGGTCAAATATACCAACTGTATTCTACAACTTACAATAAACTAAACAAAAATAATTCGCCCCTGTTTTTAACCTATAAAAAACTAACAAAATCTATAAATACAGTGAGCTTCAAAGAAAACAACTACAACAATCGCTCCTGACAACGATCAAATGTACCGATGGACAGCGCTTGAGAAGGATATGGCTTAAACACAAATTTTGGGCGCCATAAGATACAAAAAGCAAGCGGAAATAAAACAGACAGCTCGGCGAATTGAAAAGATATCCCAAAAATCGAAAAAAAAAGAATAATTCTATCGTTTTCAATCAGAAGTGCTTGAATAATGATTTACTGCCAAAATATATAAATATACATATATTCTATTATATATATATATATATATATATATATATATATATATATTATCATGTAAATATAAATTTAAAAGTAATATCTATTTTCCATTCCGCAAAATATGATTAGAGCAGATTGCACTTACTTTATTGTGATGACTTAAGACATGCATTCATGATCTGAAAATGTTGTCTCTGTGACGCGTATATACGGCGTGAGACTTTAAGATGTAGCATTTGTAAAATACATGCGCCAGAAGCATACATGCCTCATTTAATTCATGGCAAAATTATATTGAGAATAATGATGGTTATGTAGAAAAATAAATCCTCGAATGGAAAAGGTAGCTCGTTCTAGTAGTAACATTCCAATCTTCGAAACCCTAATACTTTTCGAGGTATACGTTTTTTTTTATTTTGTGAAAAATTACAAAACAAAATATTATGCACGTGACCATTCAAAAATTGGGAGGAAGGTATAGGATCATTCTCGTCATTTTAACTTTTGTTGGTCTATGACTAGTCAGAAAAAGAGTTTTACCTCGCTATAATACCGCAAACATAATGGGAGTTGTCAGACTTGATTGCCCAATGGCATTGTTAGTTTTTTTTTTTAAAAGAAAATATGTATATGTATGTTTTATTTAAAAAATAAATATAGAAATCTGCGAAAGGTCGATTTATTGAAATATCATTGGCGTGTGAAGGAGGAAAAATGCCCAAACTTTGAATTAAAAAAATAGAAGGCTAAATTTCTGGAACATATGTGTGTGCTTTTATGCATCATTAGCCCTGTATACATTCGTTAGCATGAAGACCCGATGTTGTCCAAGATTGAATGTGAAACAACAAATGTTTAACCCTCCCATAACTTTGTCACTGAAATTGATCAAATAGCACATTTTAAAATCAAATAGATAGATTGAATGCCCCAGTTAGGGGGGCCCTTTCCGTGAAATAAACCGGGTGGGGGGAAACTTCATATGCAACCCATACAAAGACGTATTCCACAAAACATTGTAAACTAAATTGCACTGGAGAGAATCTACTGCATTTTCTTTTTTAATATCTGTAAATAATGGCTTCACTTAAAATGCAAAAATCGTGTATCATGGTTCAAGTGTGCTAGAAATGAAACATTTATTTCAGACACGCCGTTGTTTTATGAAAGAGAGAACTGTTGAATTTATTAAATTATTTTTACATAATCTCTTGAATTATTGTTAAACGTACAAAAGTCAAATATCATGGTTCAATTGTGCTTTTTTTGTTTAATGTCATATCCACCCTTTGTGGGTTATTTAATGTCGAATCCAGTTATTTTGGGAA
Organism: Euprymna scolopes; assembly: GCF_053919585.1. NCBI lineage: Eukaryota > Metazoa > Mollusca > Cephalopoda > Sepiida > Sepiolidae > Euprymna > Euprymna scolopes. The sequence continues at coordinate 7,358,321 of NC_136498.1, forward strand.
TAGTATTCGATGTTGTATCCAGTAATTTTGTATGAGATTTTTTATTCTTCAAGCTCCTTGTATTTTCAATTGTCAGTTCGTAGCTTTTGATTTGGTTGTTTTACAGTGGATTTTGTAATTTTTTCATGCCTTGCAGAATATGATTGGGCTTTGCAATAGAGGGGGAAAGGGTTACAGTATTATAAAGTCTTGTATTATGAATGTCATTATATTTTTGATAGTGTTTTATATTACAATTGTCATAATTCTTAAGGAAGGTTTCTTGGAGGTAAATAACCAAAGGATAAAATTTGGTTTGCAACAATAAAATTTCATTGTAATTTGCCTTCAATCCACGGCAATTCCATTGGATTGTCTTGTAATTCATGAGGATTTCTTTTGGTTTGAGGAGTAACTTAAGTTTCCATGCCTTCTAATTCCGTAAATCTATTTGTAGTAGTAGTAGTAGTAGTAGTAGTAGTAGTAGTAGTGGCGTCTGTTTGTGGTAATTTCTTTATATTATTTTGTTTTTTGGTAGATGTACTTTTTTTTGTTTTTCAAGTGTGTTTTTTCACCACGGGGAAGACGTTTTAGTGACCTGTATGGTCTTTCTTTTGAATTATTTAGTTTTTCCTTAGGTTTGTCTTTTTCAGCATCTGCATGACGTACTGAGGATTTTTGTGGTATTTCTTTTGATCGCCTTTGTTTTCTTGGATGTTCTGATTTTGGTTGAGTATTTGGTTTATTGGTAACATTAGTTGATGATTTAATGGGATGGTTAATTTTTTATGATATGTTTGGTTTGATTTCATTTATAAATTTGAGCCAGTAGTTTGGTCCCAATTGTAACAATTTGTTTATTAATATTTCGTATTTGGAGTCTTGGTTAGTGATGTTGGATGATATACAACTTGAGGTGACTTGAGAGTACGTCTTTTCCTTCATGTATCCATCTACTGTTTTCCTGGCTTCGAGAAAGATGTTTTTGGTATGTTTTATTGACACTACTCCCTTGTCTTTCTTCCAGATTCTGCATGCTCGATCATAAGCAGGGTGGTTTTCTCCACAATTTGCATATTTGCAATCAAGATTGCAGTCATTGCCAGTGTGGTATGGATCTTTCTGGCCACATCTCCTACACACTGCTCGTCCCTATACATGCATCCCCATGGTGCCCAAACTTCTGGCATTTAAACCACCGAAGTGGGTTTGGTATAAAAAGCTTAACTTGTTCAACGTTGAACCCAATTTTGCTTTCTTTTGGGATAGTGGGTCTCGCGAACTGCATAATGTAAGTGCTCGTATGTATAGTCTGATTCTCATTTTTATTGTAATTTTTTTAACGTTTATTACTCCTTGGTTTTTAAGTTCTTTTGTTATTTCTTCAGTAGTGCACATTGAGTGGTCTTTCGATTTTACTACACATTTGGATGTATTCAGATTCTTGTGTGGATAAGTTTTGATATTTATGTTGTGGAAAGTTTTCATTCCTAGGAGAAAAATGGCATGTTTTTCTCTTTCCACTTCCACCAGTAGGGTTTTATTTTTTAAAGTTTTTACATTTTGGGGGATAATATATGCCGATATAATTTTGTGTATAATAAAGGCCGATAAGTCAATTATTTTGGTTTATTCGGGGGATTACAATACAGTAAATTTTGAGGATGTTTGATGTAGTTCATTATCTGAACTATCCGAGTCGATGTGTTGGCTCTTGGAGTTTTTATACATGGTCATATATATATATATATATATATATATATATATATATATATATATATATTACATAGGCATCACCACATTATCAAGGCCAAGAGGTCACTCAAGGATAAGGGTTAAAGAGTGTACAGTAGAAATTGGACAATATAGTAATCATTAGTAATGAAAATTTGGTAAATTTGATAAATTATATGGAACGGCTCATCAAGAACTTATTTACGTTAGACTTGAACACAACCATATTGTAGTCAGCCGGAAAGCAGGAAAACGGAAGACAATTCCACAGGCGTGCAGTTCTAAGAAAGAAGCTTTGTTCATGGAATCTACGTTAGGTTTAGGCACATATACAGAGTGGGGGAATTATTGATAGTGTTTACAGCTAGACGAGTGTTTCTTGTGAATGTTTGGCGAGGATGGACCATAGATTTAAGCTCAGTCGAACACTTTACATGAAAATAACGATACATCAGAGACAAACTCGCAACATCTCTTCTGTGAGATTGAGGTTGCAGGGAAGAGAAAAGGACATCTCCTACGAGGCTACGAAGTCTATTTTGAACTCTATCAAGGCAGGACTTTCTAGCAGCTCCTGCCCATATGTGGCAACAGTATTCCATCCTTGGGCGTACCTGGCTCTTATATAGATAGAGAATAGCATCAGCAGTCAGATATCTACCGGATCGATAGAAAGATCCCACCCAGCGGCCTTGGCAACAGATTTGATGTACGTGTTCCATTTAAGATCAGGAGTAAAGGTCAAGCCCAGAAGCTTGTCAAAACTTGAGGCCTCCTGAAGACGAGAGCCATTCATTTCAATTGATGCCAGATGTGGATCAGAATGTTGATGATGTAAAGAGAGAAGCTTGGTTTTAGATGCATTAAAAGTAACCAGCCACTCCTTTCCCCATTGTACCACTTGCTCAAGATCAGAGGAGAGAGAATCAGAAAGAACTTGGTCGTTTACTGTCTTAGATGTGCTACCATAAATGGTAGTGTCGTCAGCATAAATGTCTACAAATGATGTAAGGATGTGATTTGGAAGATCATTAATGTAGATCAGGAAAAGAGTTGGGCCCAGGATGGACCCCTGAGGGACACCGGCATTAATACTGTGAGCTTCTGATTTTTACCCCTCAACTACTACTCTTATGAACCTATCAGAAAGAAATGATTTAATAATTGAGAAGACATTACCAGCTATACCATAGCTAGAGATCTTATGAAGTAAATCTTTATGCCATTCCCTATCAAAGGCCTTAGATATGTCAAGAGCAATATATATATATAATATATATATATATATATATATATATATTAAATTCATTGTTTATGCTCTCCACCCACCTCGGAGTCCAATATTGGGGCATAATAAGGGGGAAACCCATTCGCCTTGTCATACAAGGGCTACATAAACAGTATACATGTTCCAAATGGGAGCCATGAGCACCCATAATCCTTTAGGTACACAATCCAAGTTATTTGTGGTAATTTCCGGCACTATACAGTCATGCCATGACTTTAATCATTTAGAACATTTGACCCTAGCGACCGCCTTCTAACACATGGAAAAGAGGGGGAAAATATGTATATCGTTTATAGTGGTACAGGGTAGAACTGTATTTGATAGAAAAGTAGATGTGTTATGGCTTGACGTAACTAGCCGATTGATCAGATAGGACCCCACCCCCCGACCGCCCGTCTAGCCTTGTACGAGGCCAAAGTGGAGCGTTGATACTGATATCTTTAATTTCCTTGAATGTCAGTTGCTTAGCTACCAGGATCCTTTTCCGAGTGATTACGGGTCGCCACCCACGGCTAACAGGTGACCCCTTTGAGAGGCTTTTACTCTCTGCAGGGGGGCAGTCGGTGTATTCTAATGCCGCACCGACGGGGTTGAGAAGTAGGGAGGGAAAGAAAAAAAGATGGGGGAAGGGGAAAGAGCCTGTTGTTTTTGTAGAAAATAATTAAGTTTTACAAAAGAAAATAGAAAACAAAAAACAGAAATTTAAAGTAGGTGCATTTCGTCTCAGGAAGCCACTAGACAGCCTGATCTGGTAGCACCAGTCAATTGTGCACTAATATTGCACGCGCCCTCCTTACAAAAGAATCTGCAGTTGATTATATAGGTTTGGCAATTCTGCTTGTGCGGTGATTAAACTTCTCAAGTGTTCTTGTGATGTTAAGTTCTAGAAAACTATTAACTTATTTAATCTTACTGTCTTCTTTAATCCATTTTTATTCCATTATCGATTTCCGATACTTATCAAACGCATTACGATACAAAACCAGCGTAAAAACACTCCCAGTACTTTTGTGTGAAATAAAAAGAAAATCTGGGCAACGGTTTTCGAGTTCATCGGTAACGAACGCACACACATGTGAATTTCCTTTCATAGAGTAGTAGAGTGGTAGGTTCATATATATGCTAAAATACCAAAAATAATTATAGAGTATAAATAGTATTCTACTAATTTATTCGAATTTTTACCTGTATATTATATGAAGTGTATATTTTACCTATATATTATATGAAGTGTATATTTTACCTATATATTATATGAAGTGTATATTTTTACCTGTATATTATATGAAGTGTATATTTTTTACCTGTATATTATATGAAGTGTATATTTTTACCTGTATATCATATGAAGTGTATATTTTTTACCTGTATATTATATGAAGTGTATATTTTTACCTGTATATTATATGAAGTGCATATTTTTACCTGTATATTATATGAAGTGCATATTTTTACCTGTATATTATATGAAGTGTATATTTTTACCTGTATATTATATGAAGTGTATATTTTTACCTGTATATTATATGAAGTGCATATTTTTACCTGCATATTATATGAAGTGCATATTTTTTCCTGTATATTATATGAAGTGTATATTTTACCTGTATATTATATGAAGGGTATATTTCTACCTGTATATTATATGAAGTGTATATTTTTTACTTGTATATTATATGGAGTGTATATTTTACCTGTATATTATATGGAGTGTATATTTTTACCTGTATATTATATGAAGTGTATATTTTTTTACTTGTATATTATATGAAATGTATATATTTTACCTGTACATTTTATGAAGTGTATATTTTTACCTGTACATTATATGAAGTGTATATTTTTTACTTGTATATTATTTGAAGTGTATATTTTTTACTTGTATATTATATCAAGTGTCAATTTTGTTTATATAAGTCATGTTATTGTTTTCAATCTCTCATTGTTAGCATTCCTTTTAAACAATTTAAGTTGTTTTATACTCATTCTAGTATAGTTAATTAACTTGTTTTATGCTGAAATTTCCTTTCTTTGTGTGGGTATAGGTGGGTTACATTGTCTGTTGATGATCTCGAATTACGTAAATATCGAAATGCTGGATATAAAGTAAAAACGAACTAGAAAACCCCCCAAACTCCAATATTTATTCTTTGATAAATGCAATTTTTCTTTTATCTTTTTTTTTACAATAACATGATTCTAAGAACTGTCTCAAATATAAGGCTTAATCTGAAGGTGTATTAAAAACGCTAAAACATTTATTCTTAGACAAATGCATTTTTTCTTTTATGTTTTTACTATAACAGATGCAACATGATTCTGAGAAATGTGTCAGATGTAAAGCTTAATCTTAAGTTGTATTACGAAATATAAAATTAAGAATATATAAGCGAATTAATATCTCAAGATTATTGGGGAGATAAAATAACAATCTGATATATTTGAATTTTGAAATGTGGTGCTTTAAGATAATTGGAAATTGAGATGATTTCAATTGACAAAATTACAGAAAAAGCAGCTCGCCCTATGTTACCTCATACTCCCGAGGAATGTATTACAACATTTATTGTGACTTATAAATCGATATATGCGGTGCGTTCAATAAGTATCCAGACATTTTTGTTGTACAGACATTTAAACTTATCGTAGAAAACGATTACAAGCAGGCATTGCACAGGCATTTAGAATTGTCGTCGAAAATTTAGTATGTTATTGCTATACATCTTATTAGATGGCTGACAATTTTTTTTTATGACTTCAAGTGTAAATGAACAACTACAGATCGAATTGGAATATATCTGACTAAAGCCTGATAAACACAACTGGTGAATTTCAAAAATTCAATATTGATGTGGAGACAATTTAGAAAACTATCTGCCATAAAATTCTGTTTCAACTTGGAAAAATGCCAAAGAAACGTATGGAATATTTCAGACTGTTTGGGGACCATCTTGCATGAATCGAGCATCAGATTATATATATATATATATATATATATATATATATATATATATATACATATATATATGTGCATATATATATGTATATATATATATATGTGTGTAAATATACATATATATACACACATATATATGCACATATATATACACATATATATACACATACATATACACATATATATACACGCACATATATACACACACATATATATATACACATATATATATGCACACATTTATACACACACATATATACACATATATATATTCACACACATATATATACGCATATATATATATATACACACATATATATACACACACATATATATACATATATATACACACACATATATATACATATATATACACACACATATATATACATATATATACACACACATATATACACACATATATATATACACATATATATACACACATATATATACACACATATATATATACACATATATATACACACATATATATACACACATATATACACACATATATATACACACACATATATATACACATATATACACACATATATATACACATATATACACACATATATATATACACATATATACACACATATATATATATACACATATATAAATACGTATATATACACACACATATATACATATATATACACATATATTTACATATATATACACATATATATATACACACATATATATATACATATATACACATATATATATACATATATATATATACACACACGTATATATATATATATATACATATATACACATTTATATATATATATATATACATAAGATGCAACGACGGCAGTGGATCTGTAAACATGATAAGAGCTGTGGGTGACGTAAGGAAGTCAGAACACCAGCGTTGATTGGCCAAATGGAGAATTTCATGGATATGGACTGTACATGCACAGTTTGATGTCAGTGTGGAAACTGTACACCCAATTAATCGCGAGAAACTGAAAATTTGTCCGAATGGTGCTCAGAGAACATCAGAAAGATTTTAGCAAGATAGGCGTCAAGATTGTACAAAAACTCTCTAGAGGCCGAACCTAGCTTCCTGTGCCATTTGCTTATTCTCTGAGTTCAAGAAAAAAAATTAAAGCTGTCGTGATGAGACACTCGAGGAGATTAAAGAAGCTGTGACAGGAGTCATTGACACGCTCTGACATGAGAACTTCCATGGGGCATTCTGTAGGTTTTTTAGAACGCCACAAGTGCATTGCAGCCGGATGAGATTACTTCAAAGGGGACTAGAGTTTAATGTGTGTGCTATATATAGAAGTGCCTATACAGAAAATCTAGAAACTTATTGAATGAATGCACCAACGTTGCATGCTGTATACACAAATATATAAACGTATGATGATAACAGACTACATTAACATCATATATATATACATATATATGTACTGAATGTCCTCATAAAACAAATATTCTAAAAATACAGAGCTTTTGTTTAATTATATTTTATATTGTTTCGAGTTTTATTATCAATTTTCTGTTAAAATCAAATATAGTATGAATTCCAAAGATGTCACGAATGTTTTTATTCCCCGTAAACTCATCATGAAATGAGGATGTAAATAGGATTGTATTACTTACATTTAGTCCAGCAGTAAATTTACGTACATAGTTTTGAAACTAGATGAAGATGTTTTATATGTTTGTTATTATAGGTTAGACTAAAAAAACAGGATTAACATACTGTACATAGACATGAGAAATATTTTTTTTTATTTTCAAAACAACTCATATAGAATTTGCTCAAAATTGGTCCGAGAATCGAGACTAAAGTAAATCAAATACAATTAGTGTATATGTTTGTGTGAATTTATAAAAGAACTCGTGCAGATTACTATTGCCATTTTTTAAATATATTTTATTGATTTTAAGTAGATGGACGAGTTTGTTTGGAATAATATATGACCTGTTTTTTTTTTAAATAAGTAAACACGCTTTTCACTTTGTAAGAGGTAATGATTTCATTATCCGTTTTCTTTATGTAAGCATTTTATATATACAATATATATGTACACACACACACATATATATAGATATAACATGTTTGTGTAGATTAAACACTATATTGCTACGTTTAGGCTTATAAGTTTTATAATGGTTTTCGATAGTGAATAAATTAACTTGTTTGTGAAAATATACATTATAGCACACGTATTTATAATGAGTCATTATTCTATTGCGTGTCACGTGATACTAGTTATTTAGTATAATCTTATTGTTGGGGAATGTTTGATGCTTTATGTAGCAATTTGCATGATGGAATGAACCGGTCGTGAATGTTTCGAAAAGTAACCAAGGCTTGTTTTAATAGAAATGAATGCGAGAATTAAAATAAGCCGAGAACACTTTACTCAATTAGAAAATATTGAAAATCTAAATTTCGATAATTAATTAAGGCGGCTCCTAAATTAAAATCTTGATGAACCTTTAGTTGTCATTCTTTTTGCTTGTTACGAACTTCCCTGGTGAACACTCCTTTTAATTTAACGTATCCTCATACGTATATATATATATATGTATATATATATATATATATGTATATATATATATATATGAGAGAGATTAGAACAAGAGCCTAAAGAGCAGAGTATATTTTAATGTATTAGTTGTTATGTCGATATATAATAAGATCGATAGGCATATATATCCCAGAGGTATTTTAATATTGATTGATAACTATTTCACTTTGAATTTATATGTTACTATTTTTATTAATGTAAGATCTATAAATATTATACTTACTAATTTTAAAAATATTGATCTTTTTATTTAATTACTTCCAATAGGATTCATTTATTATAAAAATTCAACTATTAACTAATTAGTGGTTAACTCCCTTTGAACAGTTAAATCCTTTATTTTTCTATTTGAATAAAATTATCTCCCTTTGTAATTGAAATATTTCAGCTGATTTTAAATTTAACGTCACTAACGATTTTAACTGTTAATATTATTCCATTGGCGTCTCCTTTGAAAGTTTGAATATATCAACATTTTCAAGCATTCATGAACTACATTTACCATCCCAATGAATGCATTGACGATGATACGTACGGCATTTAGGTGAACCGTTAAAAGGTATTTATATTTTTGTTAAAAATATTTAAAATTTACACTCTCCTAACCTTACCTTTCAACCAGATTTTATTTTATTTTATGTTATTTTCATCTTACATTGTTCAACATAAAAAATAAATATTTTCCTTTATATTTTAAACATTTTCCAGATACATCTACCTTACTTAACATATGCTAGGCTTATATTTGGTGTCTTTAAAAAAAGGACCACACAATATTTTTGCTGAAGGAGGAACTTTGTTTCAAAATAACTATATCATAAAATTATTGTCCAAGACTCATTGTCTATCACAATAAAAACATCGTTTCCGAAACGATCGTACAATTTATTGATTTTGTTTTCTTCTAACTTATGAACCCCATTTTTAATTTTAATTATAAATTATCAATCATCTTACTCTCTCTTCCACTCTCTCTCTCTCTATATATATTTTTTTTTCTCGAATCGTATTATATAATTATATCTAAAAGAAAACCTTAAACGCCAGGTATTAATTAAAAACTGTTTACATAAATCCAAAAATGCATTATCGCGATTAAAACCTTATTAGTAAAATTATTAAATTGAGATTGAATTGACGTACTCAGCAAGTAAATTTTATTTTTATTTATTGAGACTAAAATGTAAATAAATAAAGTTGAGAATAAAAATGAAAATATTAAATTTAAAGTAATAATAAAGGTTAGGTAAACAATTAAATCTAAAGTAAATATAACAATGATTTTAAGGATATTTGAATAAAAAAAGAAGGGTATGTATGTTTATGTAATATTTAGTATAATTTCAAAATATCATGTTAGGATATAATATAAATTGTATTAACTTCTAGATTAGTAATTTATAAGTGGTTTACTTAGATGTAATAAGTAACCAATGGACTTAAATAAAACATGATTCGGAAAATAGATTAGAATATATATGTAACTACTTTAATAGCATAATGTTAATTACTTTCCATAGAAAGATAAATATTTTATATAAATGTAATAAGCTAATGAAAATAAACAGAATAAATAAAACTTTATAACCTTGTTATATAGGTCTAATGAATTTCGATAATAATAGCACATAGGATAACAAAATATATCTAAATTAATATTTAATATGAACAATGAAGGTAAGTATGTTAATATATTACACATAATATATTATTTTAATATGGAGTAGTAAAAAGGGCGTAAATCTATATTATACAATTGGGAGTTGAAGAAGAATTGAATATTAAATTAGTATAGGGAGGAAAATGGATAATGATATTATTACTTAGTTTGATAGTAATGTTTATAGATGGTAAAGTTGAGTTTGTTAAGTAAGGAAATTTATGGATTAAAAAACAAAATGGTAATAATCATAATATTGAAAATGTATTTATAGTAATCAGAGTCAAAATATTAATCTAAAAATAAAATGTATATGATGCAATAAGTCATTATTAATTGATTGATTGGTTTCAAATGTATGAGCCAATTGTTTAATTGTTAGAATGTATTTAAAAATCAATGTTATAGTTATAATAAGATATATCTATTGTAAATCTCTTAAGAAAACTATAGATCTGTTTAAATATATATACTACTTAACTTAACTTCTATTAATTCATTTCGGAATTATTAGTTAAACTTAATTAAAAAAAATAAATAAATAAAATATTAAAATATAATTAAATTACATAGGAGAGGGGGTTTATAGTATAATGAAAATATGAGTGAGATATGGTCTACAATCTTTAGGTCTAAACAATATAAATCCTACTAACTTGAATTAGAATTAGTTTTAACTTAAATATACATTTATTAAATTATAATTAAAATAACATGCTATCAGAGTAAGAAACTCTGAAACATACTTATTAGAGAATTAGGTTATATACAATGATAAACAATAATTATGCTTAAATTAGAAACAAGTTCCAAACATATTTATGAATACTAGATTGTCGTATGTAGAATTGAGTAAAGTTTGTGACATAAAAATGAAAAATATTACTTTCAATATAAATAATAATAATGGTGCTGATATTAATAATAATATGAATAAATATAGAAATAAATAAATAAAATAATGTAACTAATTAATTTACAATTCAACATTAGCAGATATGACGTATAAATTAATAACTTATGATTATTGATTGAAATAATTTTTTATACTAATATTTTATATTGGAAAAATTTGTTAATTAATTTATAGTATAAATCGATTTAATTTTTTTAAAATAATATTAAGTTAAAGATATTAAAACGATATTAAAATTACTTATTAGTTGAATATGGATGTCTATGCGTTGTGAAAATAAATAAATATAAAGTTAATTAGTCGTTAAATTTGTCCAAAGGGAGGTAACCCTGCCTAACTTTAAATTTGATTATTTACAATTACAATATAAAGGAGTTTTCAGATTATTTTTAAATTTAAGAGAACGTAAGCATAGTTTTTGAATTGTATGATTTTAAAAATTATAATTGTACGGATTAATAAGTTTGGCTATAATAGCTAACAGAATTGAATTATGTATGGTTTTCAATTCAAATCACTTAGTTAGTTATAGTAACTGAAATGATCAATCGTTTTTTTTTGTTCTTAGCTTAGTTTAGTTTCGTATATACTAACATGTTTAATGGTTTATAGTTATTAGTACAATTTTTTGATATTATTTTTATAAGTATGCATACACAAATTAGTAAGAATCATTTAAAATTATAAAATAGAGCATTTCGGTAGAAGATTCATAAAATAATTAAATTGTTGGTACGAATATTTGGGTTTAATGACTGTTTTATAAAAATTCAATATGGCGCAATGGAAAAATATAAAAGTATTTTCAGCTTCTCCTCATATTTTCGGATTTTAATCATGTCAAATCACACTTTTCCTTTTGACGTATTGATTTTTGCTATTTCGGCTAATTAGTTAAGAGCATAATAGATTCACTGATTGATATAATAATCAAGTGATTGATTTTGCGCTACGAAACAGACACTTCCAAGTGTTGTAGAAGTCAACTGAATAAAATAAATAAATTATAAGCTGGGCAACATCATGAATTTTGGAATATAATTTTTTTTCATTTATTCTCTCTCTCTCTCTCTCTCTCTCTCTCTCTCTATATATATATATATATATATATATATATATATATATATATATATGTGTGTGTGTGTTTTCATTTCGATTCAAGCTAATGGATTTAAAATAATTTTTAAACTGTTGACATCTTTACCATGTATTGGGTGTAATATAATAATCCATTAAAAATCGGCGCTAAAAATATGAAATCTGCATAAATATATATTTTAGCTTATTTGACGAACGGCCTAGTATATATATATATATATATATATATATATATATATATATATATATATATATATTGCCTGTCTGCCTACCAATCTGATAAACGGTCTCTATTAAACTCCTTTCCAAACCTTTGGACTACAAATGTGAAAATTAATATAGGGCGCTTGACTTGTACATTAAATAAGGTTTGGTTTTCAACCAATAAAAAGTACCTACTAGGCAGTCGAAATTGTAAAAGTAATGGCACTTGGCGGACGTAAGAGGTTCTTCTACATATGTGTAAATATATATTCATAGGTTAAACAAGGTTATTTTTGTACTTTTGTAGGAATACAGAAAAATGATTCGAGGGTAAAAAGAACGACTTTAACCCTTATCCTTGAGTGGCCTCTGGGCCTTGATAGTGTGGTGATGCCTTTGTAAAAAAAAAAAAAAAAAAAGTTTCGATTCCAGATGGTCGTACAGAAATCATACTTTTTAGTTTCTAATCACTATTTTATATTTGGTACAACATAATATTCAATGGATATTTATTTTTGCAATAATTAATACGAAACTTGTATGAATTAAAATTTATTGAAACCTATTTTACGACTGTTTATTGTCGGGCAGTTTGCAAGTATATATATATATATATATATATATATATATATTCGTATTCCCGTTTGTCTGTTTGTTTTTTCACAATTTGATTAATATATACAAAACGTGTCTTCCATTTATATCATATGTATAGTACGACACTTGGAAAAATATACAAATAAAAGATCACCTTATTTGTATATGATATTAAGAATTGATTTTACTAAATAGCCGTAATATTTTAAGTATTCTATTTAAAATTGTTATTTAGAAACATTTTAAACAACAATAATACTGATAATATATTTAATTTAATTTATTTTGGAATTAATATTTCCAACAGCGACCTTTTTTTCCAATATTTTTTAGAGCTATTTGCCCCTAGATTCTATCCATAAAAAAAAAACTTTTACCAATTATCATTCGGTAATTTCATTGTTCCTAGCTGGAAAAGTAATTCCGTGTAGAAGAAGGTTGTTTCTGCTGATGTGGTTGACTACTTCTTTATTTAATATGAGTTCCAACAACTTACTCATGACACACAGGAGACTTATTGGTCTGTACTGAGAGGGAGATGACTTATTGGTCTGTACTGAGAGGGAGTTGACTTTTCACCTGAATTCTTAAATACAGGACATGCTGATGAGGTTTTCCAGGGTGTTGGAAGGCACTTCTCCTTAAGGCAACGCTTAAACAGTTTTGTAAGTATGGGGACAACTTCTGGTTAGAGCTCTTTCAGCACTATAACTGGAATGCCGTCATAACCAGTTGCTTTACTGGAATCAAGGTTCTTGATTAGCTTGGCGACCTCACGCACATATATTTGTATGTTGCGTAGCGTGTTGTCTGTTATAGGAGGAAATACTTCGTCGCATAGGGTTGAATTAGCTGCAAAGTTCTTTACAAATAGTTTGGCCTTATTTGATGCTGACGAGATGACCTCTGGCCCATTGATGATGGTTGGTATAGAACGTACGTTTCTGTTGAGGACCCTGTTTGCTATTTGCCAGAACTTGTGGGAACCAAGCCGCTGCTCAGCTACTTTGGAATTAAGGAACTGAGCATATAGCTCTCTTTCCTTTTTTATTACACTTTTACAGTGGTTTCTGGCAGTCCTGAAGGCAGCTTTAGTCTCAGTGCATCTATTATGTTGGTAGCTATGGAAAAAGTGATTTCTGTGCGCGATGGGGGAGAACCAAGGTTTTTGTTGTAATTTTTGGATGGTATGAATCGGTCTATGCCTACAATAAACCATTTGGTCAGGTCTGATACTATAGAGGACACATCCTTTTTAAACATGGAATGCAGATGTAGATCGGATATGAATGTACTGAAGCTATCCCAGTCAGCCATGGAGTATCGATATACAGTACGGTGGAGAGGTACGCCTGAAGACGTATTACATTCCATTTTATCTAAAGTGCTACAACAGGGTGGTCGGAGGATCCCAGAGAAGATAGAACGGAACAGTAACATAGCTCAGGGGAAGTTGTGAGGAAACGGTCTAGAAGGCTTGCATACTGACCGGTAGTATCGGGCATACGGGTGGGTTCGTGAACAATCTGAGTGAGGTCATAGGCATTGGCAAAATAATGACAGAACCTTCTCTTGTATGGTCTTATTTTAGTGGGTCAGACATTTTCCACATTATGGGCATTAAAGTCACCGTAAATGTGAATGTTAGCCGAAGGATGAGCAGACAGGATGTGGTCAATTTTCTCAGATATGTTCTTAAAGATAGTAACCCCACTATTGTGGGGGAGATAGAGGGCTAATATAAATGCAGTGGTGTAAGCTAGTGCAACCCGGAAGCGCATATAAGGTAAATTAGGATCTTCTCTAGAGATATCCCTACCACATGGAAACCCATCTTTAATGTAGGCACATATTCCATGCTCATGGTGATCTTGGGGTCAGATTTAGATGTAAAGTTAGAGTATCCTTTAATTATGAATTCGTTTAGGGAAGTGGTTGGCCCTATGCCAGTTTCACTTCATATGTCCGGCTTCGTCTCGTGTAATTGTGTTTCAACCTCTGGAAGGTTGGAACGTAGACCCCTGATGTTGGAGAAGGAGACCTGGTAGTAGGGGTCTACGTTGGAGGATTGGATTCTAGGTTTATTCGTGTTTTGCTTTTGGAAAATTTTCATGTTGAGGTGTTGGGATTTGTGGAATAGGTGAATAGACTTGGTTGGAGCAGTACAGAGAGGGAAAGTTAGAGAAAAAGACAAGAATTTTTTTGTAGCACATGATAATGTAAAGCTGTAACAATTACCCACTAGTATTGTTGAGGCACGGTTCCAAGTTTCCATATTAATGAAAACAGCTTACTTAGTTTCCTGAGTAGCAGTTGGCTTTCCCATTTTATACTCCTGCAGATATGCCGTCATCACCTGAAGCTTTACAATTTGAAAGTTACTTTACAGCCCATTCAATCCTCGACATGGAATGGCTGTCAACAAACGCCTAGTATTTGGCCCCTGGGAAACATTATCTATCACCCCCCCCCCGGTCCACTTTCGATTCTCTGTTTAAAATATTTGAAAAGTGTTCATCCCAGCGCTTAGTAATGTCTTTCTTTTAAGTGAAGAGAATGTCATCGGACAAACATATAGGAGATGCCCCCACTTGAAATGGTACCAAACGCATCCTTGAGATTTTGGCAGAATGATTTATTTGGCGCATCTTGTTATGGCTTAGATTTTTTCTCCCACCAGTTTTGTTTCATTTTCCGTAGCCGAGATTGTGCCAAATTTTGGCCATTCATTTGTATTTCACTGAAGAACTTTTTCGGTAATCCACATTTGGTGGGTTGGATGTATTTTATAGAAATATTTTTTAAATGTTAAAATTAATTTATAAAGATAGACAAATCATTGCAAGGACAAATTAGATAATCTGTAATGTTTATTGGCATTGAGTCTGTCAATTCTCTAAACTGAAACGTTTTTTTTTTAATAAGTTTTGTAATAAAGACAGTTTATCTGTATATTGGCAGTTTTCATAACACACACACACACACACACACATATATATATATAATGTTTTGATTTCATGATACATTTTACATCTATATTTTTCGTGAGAATTTTTTCATATTCTTTACATCAACCATCGATTTCCTCTCATTATTCTATCATTTATTTTATTTCCTTGCTCATTGATAGATTTTTACGCCGATTGCTCAAATAGTTTTCTTTTGGTTAAAACTTCCTCTTTGAAACCCTTGACTGAACTAGTTATGACATTCACCTG
>NC_136498.1:7379537-7454537 GCF_053919585.1 Euprymna scolopes
TATGAATATATATAAGGCTGCAGTTGGAGCAGAATTTCGTATGTCCCAGTGGTGTTTTCCCTTTTCCGATGATTTAGCCGATTAAGGGACCCGTCTACTATACGTGATATATGTATATATGTATATATATATATATATATATATGTATATATATATATATATTAAATACATATACAGGATATATATATACAAAAAAAATATATATATAAAAATATATTTAAAGGAGATTAGAACAATATATATATATGAAACGGATGTTTAATTTAATTATAATTTGATTTTTAAATTTTAAATTATCAATCACATTACGTAATATTAAAAAAATTATATATACACAGATATATATATATATATAAATATGCATATATACATATATAAATATACATATATAAATAAATATATACATATAAAAAATATATATATGCATATAAATATGTATATATACATATAGAAATATATATGTGACGATATATACATATATAAATATATATATATATATAACTATATATATAAATATATATATAGATAGCTATATATAAATATATATATAGCTATATATATAAATATATATGTAACTATATATATATAGAAATATTTATATACATATACATAAATATATATATATTAATATATATATAAATATATATACATATTAATATATATATGAATACATATATATATATATATTAATATATAAATATATATAGAAATATATATATAGTCATATATAAATATATATAGAAATAAATATATATATCAATGTATATATATATATATATAAATATAAAAAAATATATATAACTATATATATATATATATATATCTATAAATAAATATATATAAAGCAATATATATAAAGAAATATATATGTATACATATATATAAATATATATAAAAATGTATATATAAATATATATAGGCATACACATATATAGACATATATATAAATATGTATATAAATATATATAGACATATATATATAAATATATATAGACATATATATATATAAATAAATATATATAGACATATATATAAATAAATATAGACATATATATAAATAAATATAGACATATATATAAATATATAAAGATATATAAAATATAGAGACATATATATAAAGATATATAAAATATAGAGACATATATATAAATATATATATATATATATTTATAAACAAATATATATATAAATATATATATATAAATGTATAAATCTATATATATAAATCTATATATAAATAAATAAATAAATATATATAAATATATTAATATATATATAAATATAAATGCATAAATATAAATACATAAATATATATAAATATATATAAATATATATAAATATAAATACATAAATATACATAGATATATATAAATACATAAATATATATATATATATATATAAATATATATATATATAACAATACTAGCTTTAGCCGTCCACGTGTTGTAGGTGCTAGTTTGTTAAAATTGAACACATTCCTTGAGAAAATTTACATTTTGTTCGTTCATTTAAATTTATTATTGTTTGCAATTTTTTTAATCAATAAAAGTGGATATTTCTTCCACCAAAATGTTTAATTTTTTACCCTACATTGTAAGGTGAAAGTTTTTTTTTTCAGGAAAACTTGCACTTTTTAAAAAAGAAAGTTGGCCGTAAACGTTTCTCTTTGAAAACGGAATTGTATTATTAAAAGAACAGATGAATGCTTTACATGAACACTGTAAATCGTTATGTGAAAGTAGAGAAAAGTTTGATTCTTATTTTCAAGAGAATCTACAAATTATTTTTAACAGATGTCTAGAAAATAAACAGAATATACTTCCATCATTAATTATGCAAAAAAATTAATAAAATGTTGATTTAGTGTTTCAACAATATACTTATAAATTACGATAAAACTTGCTGAGTATGTGCTGTTTTACGGTTGTTGTAATAATTGAACGGAAACTTAAATTCTGCTCCGTATTAATCTTTCTTATTTTTGAATTGTGCCCCCCAAACGAATATAATCAAAACAGTAACATTCAACAATTGCACTTTATGTATATAAAGACAAAATATTAAAAAAAAGTTAATAACGAAAGGGAAATAATTCAATTTTTAAAGAAATTGTCAGTTTGATATATCTTTTGTTATTTTTTACATAATCCAGCTTACCATTCACATTGGAAATGTTGACATTCTTATGTTGTTGGATACGTTGACAATTAATAAACACTCCAATCTAGTAGATGTATCAGAATGTTTTATGAATTTTTGATACCCCTGTCACGAAAATGCGAATGAAATATAAAAAAAAACTCGTAATTTCTCTTTTAAAAGTGGGTTGTTTTTTTTATGGATTATACTTTCAAAATAAACTATTAAATTTCTGTTTAACGTAATAGAAATATTTTTTTTATTTTTTAAATAACAGTAATTAATTTTACGAACTCAATATTTTTCAATTTAGAAACTTTAAAAATCTATCAAAATTCTTTTATTGATTTGATTTTTACGATATTTGCAGGGTCAATGTGAAATTTTATGCTCTTTCCAATTTAAATTTACGTACTCCCCCCATTTTTAAGTGTATATTAAAAAGTAAATAATTAAGTTACTCACCAAAGTTTTTTATATCACAAATTGAAGAGAAAAGGTCAATAAATAATATATTCAAATCTAAAACAAAAAAGTAGTGTTTTTTTTAGAAATTTACCTGCGAAGTTACTTTAAAAAAACACGGTGTTTGTTTTCTGTTTCGTTTAATGAAACCTTGGTTCTTGCTCGTTTAATTGAAAAAAATTAGGGCTTGAGTTACATTTTTCGAGGAGTTATCAGCTTGGAAAGACGGGGTTGAATTATTCAATATTTTTCACGAAATTTCTGACACACCTACTAATCTACCCATGTTAACAACGGCTTTCGGAATAGACACCCCTAACCTTGTCAGCATACCCGAAAAGCTATAAAAGTTGACGTGTCGAATGTGAACGATGAGTTGGACATAATGTAAAAATGTACCGAATTTAAAAGGGAAAGAAATTCAAATTTCCGTTCCGTTCTTTCAACAACCGTAAAGCAGAGCATTCTATGCAAATTTTACCTAACTTACTGTATTAATGCTATTTTTTTTTAAACAAAAAAAAATATTTAGATTTGGCTATAAATTCCTCAACTCATTTCACCCTAAATAATTTAGGTGACTTAAATAGGAATCTAATTGAATCTTTAATTTCCTGAAAATATGCGAGAAATTGATTTTTCTTCGAGTTATATCGAATTCATAATTTATATTTATTCTTACAAATTACGATGCTTTACTTATATAAAAAAGCAAAAATAAATTCTTGCTTTTTTTATTTACTACTGAAAACCATAACTTTAGTAAAGGTATTTTTTGTTTAAACAAAATAAAACATTTTAATTAAAAGTTAAGAAAAAATAAATAGTTTATTATATTCTGCGATAATTATTTGATAAACACTGAAATTTTGATTAAAATTGGTTAATTTCCTGATTTTTGTGAATTTTTAAGTAAAGGGAGGGGTCAAAATGTTTATACACTTTGAGCGTCGGCATTCATTTTGTCGGACCTACCATTTTTCGATAGGAGAGGGTATTTTTCTTTTTGCAAGAAACAAATCATGAACTCAAACTTTTTATAATAAAAGTAAAATTGAAATATACTGCAAATTAAACATCACAATAATATTTTAAAATTAGAAAAATAAATAAACAACAAACTTTGTTTTATCATGTTAAAAGTATTTAGGTTGGTAGATAATAAAATTCTACTGTATTTGTATTATTTTTTTTGTTTTTGTTTTTTTTCCTGTTGTTTCTTGCTTTTTAAATTAAGCGGGGTTGCTTAGATCGTATTTTAAACTAAACTTCGGAGGCTGGATGGCCCCTCCCCACATAAAATGTACTTGGAAAAATCGATTTTTATATTTTATAATTTTTTATTTTATTTAAATCAATATATATATACATCAATATATGTATATATAAATCAATATATATATATAAATCAATACATATATACATCAATATATGCATATATAAATCAAAATACATATATATAAATCAATATACATATATATATGAATCAATATACTTATATGTATTTTAAACTAAACTTCGGAGGCTGGATGGCCCCTCCCCACATAAAATGTACTTGGAAAAATCGATTTTATAGCGAGATTTAAGAATGGTTAGCCGAAAAAAGGCGAAAAACAAAACAAATAATCAATAAATTATTCTCACCAAAGGCAATAAATACTACTTTTTTTTACTTATATGAATGAGATTACTTTATGTTTTAAATCATTTTCAAGCGCTTTTCTTTATTTTTTAATAAAAAATTGTGTGTGTGTGGGTGCCAAATATTTCCAAATTTTCAAGAATTCCCCCTAGATTGCCAGCGAAATCTCGAGATCAAGCAGGAAAACAACTAAATTAGAAACACTGTTCACGTGAGAGAAAGCGGTAATAAATAATCGTCCCTAAATAAAAAATGGCCTATCGGTGCAAAGAAAATAACCTGTTACGGATAGAAATACTAAGTATAATGTTATAATTAAAAAGAAATATATAAAAACACATATGGATATAGAAAACCTATTATACCAAAACGTGGAAGCCATGCATCCAGTGGTTTTTTAGACTATTAATTGCGAACAAACCAAGATATATATATATATATATATATATATATATATATATATAAACCAATATATATATATGTAAATGAATATATACATGTAAATCAATATATATATACATATAAATCAATATATATATATAAATCAATATATATATAAACCAATATATATATATATATAAACCAATATATATATAAATCAATATATATATATAAATAAATCAATATATATATATATATATATATCAATAAGTCAATATATATATAAATCAATATAAAATATATATACATCAATATATATAAATCAATATATATATATATATATATATATAAATCAATATATGTATATAAATCAATATATATATATAAATCAATATATATATATAAATCAATATATATATATATATAAATCAATATATATATATATATATAAATCAATATATATATATATATATAAATCAATATATATATATATAAATCAATATATATATACATAAATATATATAAATCAATATATATATATAAATCAATATATATATATATATAAATCTATATATATATAAATCAATATATATATATATAAATCAATATATATATATAAATCAATATATATATAAATCAATATATATATAAATCTATATATATATATATATAAATCAATATATATATAAATCAATATATATATATATATAAATCAATATATATATAAATCAATATATATATATATAAATCAATATATATATAAATCAATATATATATATATAAATCAATATATATATATATAAATCAATATATATATATATATATATATATATAAATCAATATATATATATATATATATAAATCAATATATATATATAAATCAATATATATATAAATCAATATATATATATAAATCAATATATATATATATATATAAATCAATATATATATATATATATATAAATCAATATATATATAAATCAATATATATATATAAATCAATATATATATAAATCAATATATATAAATCAATATATATAAATCAATATATATATATAAATCAATATATATATATATAAATCAATATATATATATATAAATCAATATATATATAAATCAATATATATATAAATCAATATATATATATAAATCAATATATATATATATATATAAATATATGTATATATAAATCAATATATATATACATCAATATATGTATATATAAATCAATATATATATATAAATCAATACATATATACATCAATATATGCATATATAAATCAAAATACATATATATAAATCAATATACATATATATATGAATCAATATACTTATATATATATATATAAATCAATATATATATATAAATCAATATACATATATATATAAATCAATATATATATATAAATCAATATATATATATATAAATCAATATATATATATATAAATCAATATATATATATATAAATCAATATTTATATATAAATCAATATATATATATATATAAATCAATATATATATATATATAAATCAATATATATATATATATAAATCAATATATATATATATTAATCAATATATATATATATATATAAATCAATATATATATATATTAATCAATATATATATATATATATAAATCAATATATATATATATTAATCAATATATATATGAATCAATATATATAAATCAATATATATCATTATATATAAATCAATATATATATACATATAAATCAATATATATATATAAATCAATATATATATATATAAATCAATATATATATATAAATCAATATATATATATATAAATCAATATATATATATATATATAAATCAATATATATATATAAATCAATATATATATATATAAATCAATATATATATATATATAAATCAATATATATATATATATATAAATCAATATATATATATATATAAATCAATATATATATATAACTCAATATATATATATATAAATCAATATATATATATATAAATCAATATATATATATATATATATATATATATATATAAAGGTACTTTGTCAATGTATGTGTAACTTCGTTCCTTACAATCTTCGAAACGTCTTAGCAGTTTTTGTGAACTTTAATGTAAATGTCCTTTTGTGTCCGGGAGTATTCTTAGATAAATGTAGTCTTGGAATACCTCTGATAAGCATGGAAAATCGATAATCGTTAAATTTTTTAACGAAAGATACAGTATAATTTTAAGTAAAACATTACCTATATAAATATATATATATATATATTTATATAAATATATATATATATTTATATATAAATATATAAATATATATTTATATAAATATATATATATATTTATATATAAATATATAAATATATATATATAAATATATATATTTATATAAATATATAAATATATAAATATATATAAATATATAAATATATATAAATATTCATATATAAATATATATATAAATATGCATATATAAATATATATATATATAAATATATAAATATATATATATATAAATATATAAATATATATATATATAAATATATATATATAAATAGATAAATATATATATAAATAGATAAATATATATATATATATATATACGCCTATGTATGGAGTATTGTTGTCATACTTGGGCTGGTACATCTACTAGTCTTGAACTCCTCGACAAGGTTCTAAATATACTCGCAAACCTGATAAGTCCTGAACTGTCATCTTAGCTGCAGCTTCTGACCCACCTACGAAATGTTGCCTCACTCTTCTTGCTCTATAAGTATTTTAATGGTGAATGATCTGACGAACTGCAAACACTTGTGCCCCTATGACGTAAATACCCTCGACAAACCCGACAAGGGGCTAAATCACCCACCTACACAGTGGAGATCCATAGATGTAAGATAGCTTTATACTCCAGTAGTTTCTTCCCCTGAACCGCTATACTTTAGAATTTCATTTCGTTCCTTGTTTTCCCAACTGTACTGACATGCAGAAGTTCAAGTGTAACGTGGACAGACATCTTACTGTCTAACTCCGTACATAGTACTCCAGTAGCTTATGTCCCTGATAGTAGCCCCCTACATCAAAGTTGCAATGTGCCTTGTTTGGGGTGAAAATATAATAAAAAATAAATAAAAGTTCATACTGGGAATATACTATTCTGCACAGGACAGCGCCTTAATATAAATAACCTGAACTTACAATGTTTAACGAATTCCTAACTAGAAGTATTTTAATTGTAGATGCTCCAACGAACAAGCTATTGTACTACCTCAACCAAATGCCAGAACGCATTTTACTTTAAGAGTTTCATCCCTAGGACTGCTAGACTTCGAAATTTTCTTTCGAGTTCCTACTTCCCTAAATGGACTGACATGCAAAATTTCAAGTGTAACATAAACAGACATCTTACTGCTGAACTCCGTAAATAGTGTTCCTGCAAAATATATCACAGATAGCAGCCCTTTACATAAAAGACGCGCTGCAATAAGAAAAAACAATTTTACGAAATGTTTGCTACAAATGGCGGTATGAAAAATGTTTTATAACATATGTATAAGCACATCTTTATGATGATTTGATATATTAAAACCTATAATAAACGCAACACCACAATAATCTATATATCTATAAAAGTAAGATTTTCTCTGTGTGTGTGCGCGCGCGCATTGCCCTACAAAATTACTGCCAATTTTCAGATTGCAGACTCGAGATTTGACATAAGGGAAAATCTTTTTAATCGGTTTTCGGTCAGAAATTTGGCTGTCCAGGGGTCAAAGTTCAACGATTTTTCCTTTGAAAACTCTACCAAACTCCTCTACCAATCTTGCGTCTAAACACTTGAAATTTAAGATGTAGGTTACTTGGACATTGATCAAACATTTTAAATTTGATTTAATTCAAAAACAATAAATAGGAGCGATTTTTTAAAAAGAAATTGACCTCCGCGATCCATACCAAATAACTCAGCCAATTTTTATTGTAAACATTTGAAATTTTATATAACATGTAATCAGACACAAAGCAAGCCTTGTAATCGGTATTTTGCCGAGAATTTTACTGCCAAGGGGTCAAAGTTCAACATATTTGATCTTTGCGGTCTCTAGCAAATTGTTCAGCCAATTTTGGGATAAACATTTGATATTTTACATAAGGATATTCAGACATGCAGCAAAATTTCTAATCAATTTTTTAGCGAAAATTTGGCTGCCAAAAGATTAAAGTTTCAAGAGTTGACCTTTGCAGACTTTACCAAAATTTGCAGAGTAAGATTGTTGCCACATTGAAAACTGATTTTGTGTTTATCTTAGCCCTATGGAGAGATAGATAAATAGTAAAAACTTGATCAATATATCAGTCTGGTTGTTCGTTTCCCTTTTTCCCTGAACATATGAGGCCGATCTCGCTAAAGTTTTGTATGGGCGTTTGTTTTGAATGTTGCAGAGAATTTTTTT
Organism: Euprymna scolopes; assembly: GCF_053919585.1. Lineage (NCBI taxonomy): Eukaryota > Metazoa > Mollusca > Cephalopoda > Sepiida > Sepiolidae > Euprymna > Euprymna scolopes. Next base: position 7,388,616 of record NC_136498.1, read on the forward strand.
ATCGTGGTATCCGTTCGATCTGCGTGAAGGAATTAGTAGGGATTAGTCACCACATTTTAAGATTTACTGAAACTTTGTTTGGACAGTTGTGTGGTAAGTGCTGCATGGGATTATAATGTACAGCGAATTAAGCATTATGTTATCTGATCGGTACAGTTAAGGATTAATATGGATTAGTAACTCAACACCCACATTTACTCATTTTGTCTGGTTAAATCCGAACTCAATGATATTTTGTTAGGGCCTTCAAACAACAACAAAAAAATAAACACACACACAGACACACACACAGATATATATGAAATTCTACAGTAATATTTGATGGCAGCAGTAAAAAATATGGAGTCAAACTAAGAAAAATAAGCACACTATTTCGTAAATGCGTCTCAGTATTTCGAAGAGAAGTTTGGTCTGTTAATTCGTTTATCTCTCTGTATTCTGTTGTCACGTTGCAGCTTGAAATAGTATAGTCATTACAAGACATTAATATTGTATTGAGTAAATTCATGAAGATGCGTCCAACTATAATATAAAGTGTCTTCTTTCATCGTTATGTTTGCCGGACTCATTTTGTAAATAATAATAAAATACAAAACGTTTCAACAGAAGCTCTGTCCAACCATTAATTCTGTGCGCTTTAGTTTGAAATATAATTTTCAAGCACCGAACGATCAGTTTGAATAGATGCATTGAAATAATATGCGTTTTGCTTTTTGTATTTTGAGGCTGATAATCGATCGATTCGTACGGATAGTCGCTTTCTGCGACTTGCGCATGACCGAAAGGCGAGTTCCAACGCGTCATTGACGACAGACGAAATAGAATTGGCAACTGGTGCTGCATTTGACTGCTGGAGGGAGGGTCGATTCAATCTCTTTTCATTTTTCATGAGATGTTAGGTTTTTACTTTATTTTAATGAGATATAAGGCTTTCAAGTCGATACAGGTAAAGAGCACATCACAGGTTATTCGCTCTGACCTATTATCGTATCGTTTGATCTTATGCGTGATGTGTCGCAATATATTATCTGTATACAGTATACGCTTACTACTTTTAGATAATAGGTCGGGGAATGTAGAAATTCGCACTATGGCTCGTCTAACATTATGCATATTAAAAGCAAGAGAAACAGAGAGAGAGAACTCATGAGAGAGAAATATAAGAGAGAGAGAGAGAATGGAGAAATAGCGAAAGATGTATGATTTGAAAGAAAGTAAGATGGTTCTAAATTGTAATAAAGTGAGATATAGAAACTTATGAAGAGAAATAAAGTGAGGTGGAGGCAGCAAACGATTAATGAAGAATTAAAGAGGGAGAAAATAAGAAGGGGTGGGCGAGAGGTATGCATTGAGAAACGAAAAGTGAGAGAGAATGAGAAGTATAGCGAGGGAAAAAATAGATCTAAAACAGCAGAGCAGGGAAATTAGCGAGAAAGAAAGTACGTATTTGAACGATTAATTTGATTAGTTGGGAAGAGAAAATGAAAAAAGAGGGGGAAGGCAGGTAAAAGTACAAAATGGAGAGGAATCAAGAGGAAAATAGAGTGAAAAAAATAGGCTAAAGTGAAAAAAACATACGGAACAAGAAAGCGAGACAAACGAAAAGAGATATAACGTGAAAAACGGCAATATAAAGAAAAGAGAGAAGGACACACTAGAATAGAGAGATACAAGATAAGAGAAAAACAAATGTGTTTTCTGAAGATTCTTGTCCCATTTATTTGTTTTTTTACTATAACCATTCTGTTTAACTAATACGTGTTTTCCACTTTGCTACTACCATTCATAAACGCCCCTATATTTAGTTACCAGCAATGCTTTAAGCGACTTACATATACCTCGCAATATTAAAATATTTCCACCGATTAATATCATGATATTCATTGGCTAAACTTTAAAGAGTGAAGCGTATAAGTAGTTGATGAATCTATATATATATATATATATATATATATATATATATATATATATACATATATATTCGTTCAGCTGTTATAACTAGTCTCTCCCAGTATTTAAGTGTCAATTTGGTCTGAAATGTTCATTTTATATCTACTCACATAATACAGTACGTTATTATATTAAAAGAAAACAAAGAATAAAAGGTCAACAAATTAATGCATACAAAGTAAGATACCATGATGTATGGTATAAATAACTTGGTAAATACAGTTTTAAGTTACACTCTTGTTTATGTTGCGGGTTCAATTCTTAGTTGGGACGACACTCAGCAGATAATTGCGAATGACTTAGGACTTTCATGAACACTTAATTTCATAGTTTTTCACAGATTTCCAATGGGATTTAGGTCACTTGACTTAGTAAGACACTGTAGAATGCAAGTCACATTATCCTTAAACCATTGCATCATAATTTTAACATTTTGATTGGGATTATTCTCTTGCTATAAGATAAAGTAATATCCTAAATCTGCGGCATTTTGAATAAATCACAAAAGTTTTGTGTATTATTCTGCATTCATTTTCTCTTCTAGGATTGTTATTCCTCAAACTCCATTTGCAGAAAAGCAGCCCCAAATTATCACACTTCCACCTCCAAATTTAACAGTAGGTATGGTATTAGATGGTTTAAAGTTACAGAATATTTTTTCTCCACACACTTGTGCGCGTGTTTCTTTCGAAAAGAAAAGTTTTGGTTTCACCTGAATAAATAATTTTGTTCTAAATGTCATCCAATTAACATTCATAATTATAAACAAATTTCAAACACTCTTTCACATGTCTAGAACTCTACAATTACGTTTTTCTCGGCGGTCTAAAATACAAACATGCACGTAGCAATGATCTCTTGATTGTGTCCTTGCTTACTTCAAGTCCTGCTTTCTACAAGCACTTCTGAATTTCTGAACAAATAAGACATTGTTATTTTTAACCTTACGAGCAATGTAACGAACAGTAACACCATTTAATTTACGTAGCCGACCTCTTCATAGAATATTTTTTCTATTATCACCCGTTGTTTATCTACTTTTTTACGACAGCTCCAAATGTACACGCCACTAAATTTAGTTCTGAAGATAGTTTCTTGTACGCTTTCTATTTTTATACCTGCTCTGAATTCCTGGGTCATATAATTAGTCAGTTTCTGTGTATTAAACATTAATGAAAGTATTAACAGTAATGAAAGATGCAACCTTTGTAGTTTCCGAGAACTGTTATCAACCGACCTGCAAGAGGCGGGAGCCATGGAGTGCATTCTCATTGGTTGAAATATTATAGGTAGATCAAATGACTACATGAAAATTGAATTTTGACGGTGTATTTAATGTTTTCACATTAAAGTAATTTGTTTTTTTGTTAATAAATATTTTACAACTAAGTATGTCTAAATTTTTATTTCATTTTTAAATGGATAATATTTGTTCATAAAAGACTGAGTGTAAATTCCAGTAAAATGAACTTAATATTTCTTGAGAAATACAAAAAAAACAATGTACTAAATACTTTTGCTACAGATATATATATATATATATATATATATATATATATATATATATATATATATATATATATATATACAGCTTGTCCATAAAGTCCGTTTGCACTTTAAAAAATTTATAAATTTATTTGTATTTGCTATAGAAATAATCTGTAAAATGGATTTGAAAGAAGTAAATCTATTTTTTTAAGCTTTTGTTGAAATTTTATTTAACTTTGCACATGCCCTCCATCATTATCAATACAAAGGGTAAGACGATTTTGCAGTTCACGAAAAACATTTGCCAAATGATTTATAGTAATGCCTGAAATCACATTAGTTATTCTAGCTTTCAAATCTCCTAATGAACTAGGTTTGGTTGCATACACAATTGTTTTCACATGTCCCCATAAAAAATCTTAGTGAGTCAAATCTGGCGAACGCGGAGGCCAATGAAATGGCCCACCCCTTTCGATCCATCTGTTAGGAAATTCCTGATTTAGAAACTGTCTAACACGCCGAGCAAAGGGAAAGGAGCTCCATCTTGTTGAAACACTGTATCATCTTTCAAGTTTAATTGTTCAAGTTGCGGAATAAAGTAATTCTGCAACATATCTAAGTAGCCGTCACTGTTAATAACGCGATCTTCGAAAAAATATGGCCCTATGATTCGTTTTATTCCCAAAGTACACCACACATTAACTTTAAGAGCGTCTCTTTCATGTTCAACAGTTTCATTTGGGCTTTCAGTTCCTCAAATTCGGAAAGTATGCCTGTTAACCTTGCCACTAATGTGAAATGTTGCTTCATCAGAAAAAAGTAAATTACTCACAAATGCATCATCATTGCAAAATTTTTCATTGAACTGGTGACAGAAAGTTAGCCGTGCATAATAATCCTCTTCTAACAACTGTTGATGTAATTGAATTTTGTAAGCTTTCATATGAAGTTTTGCCCGCAGAATCTTATGCACAGTAGACCTTGGCAGTCCGAGCTCCAAGGATGCCCGTCTTACAGATCTTCTTAGACCTGCAGTAAAGGATTCTTCTATGGAAGCAACACATTCGTCACTGACACATGACCTTCCAGACCGTGGTTTATCATTGACAGAGCCTGTCTCTTTAAATTTTTCCATCCATTTAACAATGGTGTTCCTATGAGGTGTTTTTTCATTGTATTGTATTCTAAACTTCCTTTGTACAGCAATAGTAGATTTCAATTCAGCCAACCAAAGGACACAGTTTACTTTTTCCTCAATTGAAGCCATGCGATCAAATTAATTCTGAAAACCAAAAGAAAATAGTTTTTACTTATTTTTTACTTATCTGAAAATTGTTACGAATTTTGTGGTGAAACATTATTCAATAACTATACTTCGTTATTTCCATGGCAGATGCTCGTCTGAACTCCAATCTCTGGTCCCCCTCGCCAATCTTTCACGAAAAACACCCGTCTAGCTGAATCCACTGTGAAAAATTTCCCCCACTCTATATCTGTGCCTAAATCAAAACGCGAATTCCATGAACAAAGCTTCTTTCTTAGAACTGCACGCCTGTGGAACTCTGTTCCTTCTGCCTGCTTCCCTCCGGACTACAACTTAGTTGTCTTCAAGTCCAATGTTAACAAATTCCTAATGAACCGCCCCCTTAAGTAAACATTTCAGCAAATCTCCTCACTAACGTAATGTACTTGCAATAACCCTTATCCCTGAGTGGCTTCCGGGCCTTGATAAGTGGTGATCACTGTGTAAAAAAAAAAAAATGAAACTTTATATTTTTTACAGATTATTTATATCGTAAATATAAAGTTATACATTTTTTAAAGTGCACACGAACTTTATAGACACCCTGTATATACGCGTTTTGTTTTTCAAATTCATATTAGTCAAATGGTTGCAGTCTGGAGAAGTGTTAATGTGACGCTATAAAAATGGAAATGCTGATTAACAAATATAAATAATATCACTAAAACGAACTGTGCATAATTCAATAGGTATTGCATGAATAACTTTACATTTATTGTTGAAAATTAAATCTTTCTCTTTGATGGAATCGCAGCGTAATTCAGTGTCAAATCTGTTAGAAATCAATTATCTCGATAATTTGAGCCAATTAATGGATCTCATTTATGCAAGTTATGAATTGTTGTGCCAGAAAGATATATCATTTAATGTATCGGTTCAATAAATCCTGGAAAAAAGTTAATTGTGGCTGCTTTTAAAAGCTGTTCATGCGTCTATACATTTGTATGAAGTGCTTCGTCAGTCTGTCGCTGAGTAACTCTTCAGTTGTAAATATCAGTTTTTATCTTTCACCGATAGAATGAAAGTTTACTTCTGTCCTTGCTTGGTATTGTATGTTTTATGCTCTGGTAAGTCGAACGCAATTTTAACATTTCTGAAAGATTTCGTTTTAAGTAGTATTTTATTTGGTCTGTCACCATTAATATTTGATAAACATTTTGTGGCATTGTAATGAATTATTTTCAAATATCATTTCGTTGATTAAGATTGATATTCAAAAATATTTCGTTTTTCTTTTAGGATTTCATTTGTAGTAGAATCGTGTCGGTAAGTCAGTATTTAGTTTAAAATTAGATTTTTTTGAACGGTTCGGATTTCTTTTAAAATATTTAATCGGTCGGCCAGGAGCTAGTTTCAATTATTATTTCGTTAGTTGGTCGGGATTTAGTTTATAATATTATTTTGTGTTCGATACCTTGATCAGAAGACAAGGAATCACATGAAAACACACAATGTGTTACGCCCAAAAGACGATACCGATTAACTATGTAAACAAGAGCAAAGGGAAAAGGGGATTGATAAATGTGGAAGATTGTGTAGAAGGCAACAAAAAGACTTGGAAAGGAATATAAGCAAGAACAGAGAAAGATTGATCACCACAGCCAGTGACACCGCCAGGAGGAACATTGCAGGAAACAAAAAAAGCAGAAACAAACAAGAAAGGTGGGAAAAGAAAGAGCAACATGAACGATTTATTAAAATAACAAAACTATAGAACCATGAAGGAACATAAACATGGCGAAGAAAATGACACATGAACGGAGAAACATAAACCTTAATGACAGCTGCAAAGAACAACGTAATTGGAACAAACCACATTAAAGATAACATCTATTAAACAACACCCCCCAATAAATTTTAATTTTGTGCGTTAAAAGATGGATAAGTTAACCCCATAATAATTTAATGCGGCAAATTATCCCAAGAAAGACAAAAAAAATTACATGGGGAAAACAGTAGGAAATCTACAGACGACTACATCTCGAACATGCTGACGGATGGTTCGCACACAAACCAAAGACAATACATGAAAAGGAAAACCACAAAATCCATTAGAAAGTGTGGATACTAACATATAAACTCATCCAAACAAAAAGAACAAACGTCATAATAATAAAGAAAAAGAAAAGAAACTGAAAATTTGTGGATCTTGTCGCCCCAGAAAAATGCAGGGGAGAGATCAAAGAGGCAGAAAAATGAAACAAATAAGCGAAACTTGTAAGAGAACTGAAAGTAATATGGACACTTAAGTAATACCAATACGCATAGGAATACTAGAAACACACATCCACACACACACCCAAAAAAACTCGGTAAAAACTACGTATAATCGAAATCGACGGGGCAACTAAGATTATGCAACGAACGGTAATGTTGAAAACAGCTGAAATCGTAAGTTACACCTCTGCGTGTAGAAACTAGTATAAAATGAGCGACAAATAATTACCGGACATATAGAAAGTGTAATATAGAAAGTGTAATAGAAGTGAAACAAAAAGACTCAACCAAAAGAACACAAACATTCGAAATTGCCTATCCTCCTCCCCCAAACAAAAGTTAGCGTCAGCTAACCGGCACCACATCAAATTAATTGAATGATCAACGAAGATGGAGAGACCGAGGAGAGAAAGCACTCGATGAGTGCTAAATGGGTTTGGGGACTTAGGAAGGCGTACTGCAATCTAAATTTCCGTGAAGACCCATGTTCGCTGCCAATGGTTGGCGGCTGTTGCGATGGCGTAAATTCGTTTGCAAAAGCTGTCGATACAGGTGGAGAGTAATAAAAATCTAGTGAGCGAGGCTTCCAGGCAACATCGCAGGTTGTTCTAAAAAAGAAATCTCCTAGTGATCATTAATAATAATAATGATAATAATGATTATAATAATGATAATAATAATAATAATGATAATAATAATGATAATAATAATGATAATAATAATGATAATAATAATAATAATAATAATAAGAAGAAAAGGGCACCCAGCCAGTGCTTGATCTTGTTTCCTGACAATGACAATAAACGTCCTCCAACTCTTTCTCCTTCTATTCTTTTCATCCCCATCTCTCTTAGACCGAGCAACTCTGGCGCGCTTTGGTTGCAATCTATGACCATGCAACCAGTGGTTTGACAGGTCCAGTGTACAGAATTTATAGTTTGTGGTGATGGTGATCCCGATCAGAAACGTTTACATTTTAGTAGTGCTTGGATCGTGACTCTTTCATCAGTTATTTAGTATTTACTGTGCATATTTGCCACCAAAATAACCCATTTCGGCCAAGCCACACTACCCTAAAACTAAAACAAACAAACAAATAGACTGACATCAAAAGCAAAAATATGTTCAAACTAAACACACACTTGAATAATCGAATTCGCCTTCTGCTCTGAGACTCGCATTCACAAATATCTGTTTGCTTAGAATCTAGACCACCTAGAATATTTTCTCCTAATAAACTCTTCGTAAATGAAATAAATCTACACTTCTACATTACCATTATACTATAAATTACATTAACATGACAGGATACCCCCCTCTCTTCCGTAATGATTCTTACAGATATATGCGCGGGCATTGAGTATATACTCGTAACATCCTACTCTTAACTAGCGAGAATCAAACGATTAGGCTTTTATGTTTTGTTTTTTGCCTTACAATAGTGTGTAAGTTATTTTATTCTTTATACCGCTCTCCAGCGAATCAGGTGTGCACCTAATTGACTATGTCTTAAGCATTTACATGCAACTAGATTAGATACTAACGCCTGAGTACATATATTTGAGAATTTAAATGTCCACCACAGTAGTTGTTGTGCTTACGCGAGCTACATACATATAACTGATAGCAGCGTACATAGCCTCTTTTCATATCATTCCTTGACAGTAACATTCCAATCCGCCTTCCAGATTGTGAAGATCAACAAGTCACGATTTCAGATCTACTACAGGATTGTCTAAAAACACACATAGTCCACTTGGTAACGTCTATCACGTTTTTATATAAGTTCTCACTTCTAAGTGGGAAGCCGTTGCCCAAAGTGACAAGGTGCTGTAAATATGCTGATTATGAAGGCATCAGAGAACAAAGCGAAAATACTTCATGACTAATATATTTTCTGATAAACAGTGTGATAATAAAGCAAGAAAGTGAAGATGAGCATTGAAGCTCATGTTCTCACACGAAAGTTTTGACGCATACCCAATTCTCTTCAATTGTTGTGCACAAAGGCAGCGTCAATTCCGAGGATTCGTCTGCCACATCCATCCATCCAGCGCGTACCATCCATCCAGCCCGTACGTAACCGAGATTGAACTCACTACACAGGTTTGTAGTGTAATTCAAATCTTCTTGGTAGCTGAATACTTTATGCTTCACCAGAGCTATCAAGGGTACTTTTTATGGTGACGTCATCACTAGATGGGATGCCTAAGAGTGTCCCATCTACCCTCGGGAGAATGATAGACCATGCCAAGTTCTTAACCTGGTATTTTACCTCGCGGTCCATACATCGCCTCGCCTTCCCAAATGGTACACCCATCGGATACTGACCAGGCTCAACGTTGCTTAAATTCGGCGTCAAGTACTGTTTCGCAAATGTTTATAGAAACTTAAAATAACTTTAAGAGTGAAATAACTACAGTTAAAAGGCATATCGAAGTGACTAGGAAACAAAAACAGAAATTCAGAAAATCTTTAAATATGCTGTGAATAATGTGAAATCGACAATTTTCTCCACAAACTATGAGGTCGCTTGCATGGAAGAAAGTAAGCTGACTGGTTTACACGACGGCATTCCTTCAACTTCACGTTCACCCCCTCTTACTCCTAAATTTTCTATTTGTGGACGGAAGTTATACTCGTAAATTTGAAAATCACCCTTTCTAATGTACGAGATATTATAAAAACACCAACACTGGCCTTGCCATACTAATGAAACACAATTCTCCGCTGAACGAGCCTGTGTCCATTCTATACCTTTCCACAAACGCTTTCGTTTTTGATAGTTTGAAAATGTGTCTACAAGTGTAAGCCATGTTTAGTTTCAGAACAGTTTCCGATGGTTCGTAGTTCTACACAAGTCCTGAGAGGTGACTAGTTTGCGGTAGGCAGTTCTCGAGTTGAAATCCACAGAGCAAAAGATTCTTCCCGTGTTAAGACTGAGAAAACATCTGCGAAATTGCTACAGAAAGGTTTTATATTTATGGAGCAAGTCTGGTTTCGGATTGGTTGGTAGCAGAACGTGAATTAATTCGATTAGTCAGTTTCTAGCAGCATCGTTTATAAATTGAATCTCCCGACTATACGGGATCATACGCCATTATACTCCCAAAATATTGTAACAATTGGATTCCTTCTACTAGTATTCAAGAATTACGTAGAAAAAACTAACCAATACAATTGTCACCTCATTTTCATCCTGTTTTTGTTCACTAAAATATTTGAGTCTTTAAGCAAACAACCATCTTAAAAATTCAAAGATAATTTTGATCAACAGTATGGATTTAGGAAAGTTTGTTCTACTGCTGATATTTTAATTGTGGTCTTCAAAAATTCTTAAATCTTAATTAATCAGTCAAGTTTCTGCCTGTGTTTGCTACAATATAGCACCCCTATGTCCGCTTTACAAGTACGTTTGTATAACGTGAAAAGGGAAACTCTGAAAAAGATAACTTTTTTGGGATTGAAGAACGTGTGAATGACACATAAAAAACTAGAAAAATACATGAAAACAGAAAGGTTATCACAACAAACATGAACAAGAAAAACTTCAAAAATAAATAAGACAGAAAACGTAGAGGCAAGCGATGAGGCAAGAAAAGAAAAATAAGATAGGGAAATGGTAAAAGATGAGACAATCGAAAACATTTCGTCATGACTATGAAAAAGAGCCGTAAATGTAAAAGCAGTCCAAAATAACAGTAGCACAAGATGACGCAATTAAAAGATTCTATACCAAAACAAAAATCGACAAAACACAAGAAAACATCAAATGCAAACTGCGTGGGCAGTGAGACGAAAAGCTAAACCAAATAAATAAATTCAGCAAAGTATGACGAAAAGAATATAAAAATAGAGACAATCAAGTAAGGAATGCAAACCTCGAGAGAAATAACACAAACCGGCGCAGTACTTGAAAACGGAAATTACAAATTCCTATGTAGTTTTGACGTAGCAACCGAAAAACCTATCCAAGCAAGAAGACCGAATGTCATAATAGTAAACAAAAGGAAAATTCCTGTACGGTTGTAAATTTCGGCGTTCAAACAGACCACAGATATAAAAATAGAAGCGGAGAAAATAGACGAAACTGACCAGAGAGCTCAAATGAAGAATGTCAATATACCATAAATAATAGCAGGAGCACAATGAATGTTCCCAGAAAACTATAAAAATGGAATAGGGGAGATTTGAATCTGAGGAATGGTTGAGAATATGCAATGGATAATGAAAGAAAACGGTTGAAGTATTAAAGAACACAGTATAATTGTAAGTTATTCTATTTAACAACAAATTGGTGTACACATACACTGGCATTACACTAAATAGTCGTAAAGTGTCAGGAAGAATAAGAGTACTGAGGACAGGAAGAACAAACCAGACTTCAACTGGATGAGTGCTAACAATACTATGGTCTTAAAGAGGCTTATTGTCATCCATTTCTAATAGTTTTTGTCAGCGAGAAATCAATAAAAATGCCTGGTGCGATATCGCGAATGTCATTGCAAATTATATCCAAAACAGTTGGTGGAGAGTTCTAGAAATCTGGGCAGATTCGTGTCATCTAGACTCTAGGGAACACCATTTTCTGTTGATAAAGAGAACTTATTGAGGATGGCATGTGTAAAAACTCTTAGTGACTACTACTACTACTACTACTACTACTACTACTAATAATAATAATAATTTACGATACAGAGACCAACGATTCCAAGGGAGGAAAAAAGTAGACGGACATATATAGCCATTACAAGAAAGGATCTCTAAAGGAGGTATAATAGAATGCTTGAGGATGTAAATATGTAAATATGATATCGCTTAATAGAATATTAATGAAATACAAAGCCATATATAAATTTACTTATACAGACAGTGGACTGAACCATTAAATGTATATGAACGAGCTGAAATGTCTCGCAAGGAACAAAAACGAAAGTAGAGACGCTAATAGACACTATCAGAATTGTCAGTAAGAACAACTGAATGGAATTCGGAATGGAAAAGTGCGCATTGCTGATTATGAAAAGGAGAAATCCAGAATAAAAGAGCGCTATAGAACTGCCCACCATAAAAAAAACAAATACTTTGGAATTTTAGAAGCAGCCATCACGAAAGCGAGAGAAATGAAAGAGAAATTCGGAAAGGAATACCTCAGAAGAAAAAGAAACGCATGGGAACTAAATTAAACAGTGCGAACAAAATAAAAAAGTATTATAACATGGAGAGTATCACTAATAAGATACTCTGAATCGTTCATATGCGTTACCAAATAAGAACCGAAGTATTTCAACCAAAAGGTCAATGCTTTGCACTCGAAATGTGATGTTGACGACTATGTGAAGAAGTAAAATTGAGAAAGTATAGAAAACAGTGTGGACGACAACACCAAGAAATAGAAGAATACATAACGCAGAAAACAGAAAGAATAATCACTGCAGTAAAAGCTAGTAAAAACATAAAGAAAATAGCGAACAACGAAACGAGGGGTAAGACGAGAAATGAAAAATAGGAAGACAAACACGGTTGTGTCATATAGATGACAAAAGATAAGATTCACGAGATCACTTGGACAGAGCTGCAAGCAGAATCCGTATACAGAAAAATCGAATGGTTTATAAACAACCGCACGATGTAACGTGGTCAAAATGGGCCAACATCGAAGCAAAGATCGACAATTGACAATAAAATAGAAAATGCAGAATTTGTGTACAAATCTACGAAACAAAAAAACCAGATATGTGAATGCAGCAAATTGAGTCAAACAGAATATAAAAATGGACATAATCAAGTTGAAATTGCAGTCAGTGTGAGCAATGCAAACAAGAGTGTTTCCAGATTGTATATTTAGCCATCCAGCAGATCACCGAGTGATTATGAAGAAGATAGAGAAGTGGAGCAAATACACAGGACTGGTCAAAGACGTCAAATTAATATAAACGATTAAGAAAGTAACATAATATTAATAACAGTAGGAGCATTATGAACAATCCCCAAAAGCTTTGATTAAGGGAAAGGAGAGATTGTAATTAGAAAAATGTCTAGCATGATGGAACGGATAACAAGAATGAAAATGTCGCTAATATTAAGGAAACCCCTTGAATGCGGAAACTAATACACATGAGATACAGGCGTTGCCATACAAATAGAAACTGCTGAATGAGTGATACAAAAGAAATACTGCAGAAAATCATGAAAACTGAAACTGTATAATTGTAAGTTTCCACCACGCTAAAAAAATTACGTGTCGGCATAACCTGGCACTACACTAAGAAGTCGGGAAAGATCAAGGAGAATTGAAAAATCGAAGAGAAACAGCACTAACCAGATGCTTACAAGTGCGAATGGACTGAAATCTTGAGGAGATTAGTGCCACCCAAATTCTACTGAAGTTTAATGGTCCTTGCCAGCGATAAATTAATGGTAAATGGCTGTTGCAATAACACGCATTCATTTGCAAACGTTTTTGGAACAGGTATAGAGTACTGAAAAGCTATATCTTAGACCCCATGGTACACCACATAATGTCACCGATGAGACATCTTTGTTGCAATATTTTTCTATTAATGGGGTATGGACCCTCACAGTTGGGAGATTCTATTTATAAACACTGCTGCTACGAAGTAACGAATCAATTTAATTCACGTTCTGCTATCAACCAATAAGAAACCACAATTGCTGCATGAAAATTAAACATTTTCTTTAGCTATCTTGCATATGTTTTCTTCGTGTTTTCTTCGTGTCAATACGGGAATAATATTTTGCTCTGTAGCTCCAAAATTATAAAGTCAGGAGCCTGTACAAAACAACTGTCTACTGAGAACCAGTCATATCCGGGACTTATATAGGACAACTAACCATCGGAAACTGTTATGAAACTAAACATGGCTTTCAACTCAAAATCTGTGAAAACTCATAGTGAATCAACAACAACAATAATAATAATAATATAAAAAATAAAAGAAAAAATTAAGAGAGATATTTCAGAATAACAAGAAAATTCCTCGAATCTGAGCTTTGTAGAAGAAACTAATGAAAATAATAAACACACTAGTGTTACTAGTAAGCTACTCTGGACATTTCAGAGTTCTGACCAAAGAAAAACTGAGGCATATAGACCAAAAATACCAATGACTATGCAAAATGCACTACATCCTAAGGATGATACTGACCGGTTCTCTGTGAAAGTCAATACGCAGAAAGTGGGCTGGTTTGTATAGAAGACTGTATAAATGGCACAAAAAATCGAAAAATACATAATGCATAACAACAAAAGAATAATTAAAACAACCAAGAGATAAATAGAGGAAATGGGGAAAATAATGAGAAAATAAAAATGGAAACAGATACAGTTTCACTGACGATTCATAAGGATGGCAACATTTCAGACTAACGAAAATACTTGGGCATAGCTATAAAAAGGATACATAAACGGAGAAACTGAATCCATCAGAAAAGTCACAGAAGATAACGCAATTAGAACCAACCACATAAAAGCAAGGAACGGCAACCACATGAAAATAGCAAATGCAAACTCTGTGGATAAAGAGACGAAACAATATACCACTTAAGAGAATACAGCAAAGTAGCCCAAAAGAATATAAACAAAGATACGATCAAGTAGGCCAAATGGTAAACAAGGAATTATGCAGACAACTGCATCTGAAATGCCGGAACAAATGGTAGAAGCACAAACCGGCAGCAGTACTTGCACGTGACTAACACTTTAGCTCCAGACACAAGCCGGATATACAGAAACCGATACAGAAGTAAAAACAAAAACATCATATGGAATCATGAAAACTGAAATTAAATAATTAAGTTAAACCCCATTCGCTCCTGCTTTTCCCCAGCATTTTAGCGTGCATGTGTGTATATCATAAACTGACGCCACATTAAATAAGTGAAGAGGGTAAAAAAGAAAAACAGTCAAAGCCTGAAGAGAGAAAGAGCAAGCTAGACTTCCGCTGGATGAGTACAAAGGCGACTGAGACCTTTAAGTAGCTTATTACCACTAATATTCCAGTGAACACCAATCGTCGCCGCCAACGAGAAAATAATGGTAAGCGGACGTTGCTATAATGCGAAATGATCTACAAAGTTTATCGAAAGAAGTGAAGAATACTGGAAAGCTGGGAAAACTTGTCAGACTCCAGATAACATCACAATTTTTTCTCAAATGATTATGGTCTGGTTGGCTTCTCCTAGTGAATAAATACTACTACTACTAATACTACTACTAATAATAATACTAATACTACTACTACTACTACTACTAATAATAATAATAATAATAATAATAATAAAGATAAATTGGTGCCTAAGAAAATTTCCTAGCTTGGTTTTCCTTCAACTAAATTATGCTTAAAACATTGTTTACGATCGTTGATACAAGAAAAAACAAGCAAACAAAAAAATCTGTTGAGGCCTGTCCTACACTTTTTCCGACTAAGTGGTTAGCTCTAAATCCGAGATCCGGAGTAATTGGCGCTTGCCCAGAGTCTCGCCAAAGGATGAATTCCATTTTTAGCACGGTTCCCGAGGAAACGACGGTATTTAGGAATTAATTAATCTAAGTTCTCTTCGAAAAACAGTTCGTCAACAAAAGAAATTTGTGTCATTTATTATTTTTTGTTGCTTCAAAACGTTAAATCAGCGAATCAACTAATGAACAAAATGGCTGCTTTGGGAAAGATCACATGTGCTGGAAAGCAGTTGAGACTGAAGTTGATCTCTTTTTTATAGGTGACATTGTTCATCTATATAAAGCAATGGCAAAGAGAAAACAAGTGCACGTTTTATCAGAAATTTATTTCTCCTCCTTTTCTCCACTCCTTTTCTCTCCGTCACTTTCTCTCTTATTCGGCCATCGTTATTTTTGTGTCTCATTAATTATCCCACCACTTTGCTGATTAGTGGCTGTTCGGTCACCCTCACTAGCGGGATGAATGCATTGGATTGGAACGGTTTGATTTGAGTTTATGATTCTTGAAATCACAAATGTTCTATTTTCTGCTGTCTACCGTGGAGGGACTTGAAATTCGATACATTTCTACCTATTCAACAACACTTTGGATACAAAATCACTAACAAAGTGACATTCTAAAAAAAAAGTAAAAGATTTATGCGTAGAATTTTTGTTTATTTTATTTGATAAAGTGGCAATAATCAAGACATTTCAAAAGTGTATTTACCTTAAAGTATTATTTTAAACTTTATTTATTTATAAGTTCTTTTTAAAATTAAATTTTCACCCTAAACAAGGAACAATGTCACATTGAAGCAGGGGGCTACTATCAGAGACTTAATTAGGAGGGTCATTATGAAGGGAAATGAGTAGAAAGATGTTTGTTAACGTTACACTTGAACTTCTGCATATCAGTGCAGTTGGGAAAGCAGAATCCCGGAAGGGAGTTCCAAAGACCCGCAGTTCTGGGGAAGAAACTATTGGAGTAAAAGGCTTTCTTGCACCTAGGGATCTCTACTGTAAAGGGATGAGACTTAGTAGCTTGTCGGGTTTGTCGGGGGTAGTTACGTCGGGGAGGTACAAGTGTTTGCAGTTCGTCAGAGCATTCACCATTAAAGTATTTGCAGAACAGGCAGAGGAATGCAACATCTCGTTGATGGCACAAAGGCTGAAGCCTAGATGACAGTTCAAGACCTATCAGGTTGGCGACTCTCTTTTGAACCCTGTCCAGGAGCGAGAGACAAGCAGCAGATGCACCAGCCCAGATGTGACAACAGTACTCCATACATTGGCGAATGGTGGCCTTACAGAGGTATAGGATACTCTCTGGCGTAAGTAGTTTTCTAGCACGGTAGAGGGAGCCAACTTTCCTTGCAGCAGTCTTGGCAATGCTCTCAATGTATCTATTCCAGTTCATATTCCATGTAAAGTTTAGGCCGAGGAGTTTAAAAGAAGGACTTTCAGGCAATGTGTCCTTGGCCATTTCTATTGGTGGTAGAGAAGGTTTCTTGTAGTTATTGAAGGAAACAAGCTTAGTCTTAGCAGCATTGAATGTGACCAACCATTTTTGTCCCCATTCCACTACGGATTGGAGGTCATCCTCTAGTGTTACTGCCATTTCCTTGGATATGTGTTCATTTGTTTTCCCCTCATATCTGTTATAGAGAGTGGTGTCATCGGCAAATATACCCATCTCCGAAACAATTTTATCAGGGAGGTAATTTTTGAATATCATGAATAATAGAGGTCCAAGGATAGACCCCTGAGGTACTCCCGCATTTATGTCATATTGTTTAGATGTACGACCGTCGAGGACAACTTTGATTTTTCTCTTACTTAAGAAGGATTTAATTACATTATGAATTCTTCCAGTGAGTCCATATGATCTAATTTTCCTTAGAAGACCATCGTGCCATACCCTATCAAAAGCCTTAGATATATCAAGGGCTACCACGCTACCCTACCCTGTTTTGTCCAATGAACGGTATATACGTTCAGAAACTACAGTTAAGATATCTGATGTTGAACGGGCTTGCCTGAATCCATATTGTTTGTCAGTCAGGAGTTTAGCAGCTGTTAGGTGCTGGAGTAAGGCTTGATTAACTAAGGACTCAAATATTTTGGCGAAAAGCGGGAGGAGGCTAATGGGGCGATAATTTAGTGAGTCAGTTCTTGCACAGAATTCTTGAAGATTGGTACCACAGAGGCAGTTTTCCAGCAGTCGGGAAAGCAAGATTCGTTAAGGCATTTAAGTTTGGAGAGAACTGGAGCAACCTTGGCAGAGCCTTTTTGTATCGCACAGCCGAGATGAGCTCTGGTCCACATGCTTTTGAGGTGTCTAGATTTTTTATAATAGCATGTACCTGAGAAGGGGTGATTTTAAAATCGTCTAGTGTGGCGTCTGTTCGCAGAGGAAAATTAAGGAGGGAGTGGTGTACCGAGTTCAGTGTGGAGTTTGAGGCAAAACGACTGGCAAGCAGATTAGCCTTGTCAGTTGCCGTGCAAGCAACCTCATGATTGTTTGATAGTGGGGAAATTGTTGACTGTCCATGTCCAAGTGTATTTACCTTAAAGCATTATTTTTAAGGTTATTTATTTATAAGTTTATTTACCTTAAAGTGTTATTTTTAACTTTATTTATTTATAATTTTATTTACCTTAAAGTGTTATTTTTAAGGTTATTTATTTATAAGTTTATTTACCTTAAAATATTATTTTTAACTTTATTTATTCATAAGTTTATTTACCTTAAAGTATTATTTTTAAGCTTATTTATTTATAAGTTTATTTACCTTAAAGTATTATTTTTAAGCTTATTTATTTATAAGTTTATTTACCTTAAAATATTATTTTTAAGCTTATTTATTTATAAGTTTATTTACCTTAAAGTATTATTTTTAACTGCTCATATCTAGTGAATTTATTTCCTGCCTGGAATATTATTTGCTCGAAAATTGTTCTTAAAAAATGAAAATTCCTCTGTGAGATGATTTAAGATTTGATACTTTCTATGCACATTGAAAAGCATTTAACTATTTCTACTGTCATATAGATGTAGATATACAATAGAAGCTGATCTACACGGCGTTGTCCGGGTGCATAGATTAACATGACTGACCTAGTTTCGTTGTTGTTTTTTAACAACTCTCAATAAAAATGTAGGCATTCGTGTCATATTATCCTATTAATATTACAAATTGAATGTAGAAATGCCCTTAATATTCACTAAGTTAATTCCAAATTCGATGATTCCATTGTATGAGGCGGTATTAATTTGGCAACTGACTCAACTTTGATTAACTAAGTTACAAGGTGAATCGATTCAATGGTGGCCCTGACAAAGACGACATGATTTTATTTCTGTTTGATAAAAACCGGACACTTCTGTTGTTACAGACCATTATCTTGTTGGCAAATTGTGTACACATCCCAATAGGAATAGAAACTTTCTATCATGCCTGAAAGTGACATAATTTTCAACGAGATTAAAAATGCGCTGCTGTAAAACTCATGCTCTCTACCGATCCCATCTATGACAACAGGACCATTGCACGAACCCTCGAAATGCATCGCTGAATTGCCACGAATAACAAGAACGTGCGCAGGGTGATGAAACAAAGTTATAGCGTTTGCTGTGGTTTCAAGTGACGGCCACACCATGTAACCTCATATCTTCGAAGTCGGCTTCAGTTTAACATCAAAGTATACCTGGATATGCTAAAGAGTGTGGTGATCCCATGGTTAAATCAGGTTTACGTTGGCAGACACTGCGTGCAACAACAGGACTCACTGCCGGGCCTAAAAGTCTAAAGAAACCCGAGCTTCAAAAGGAGTGCTACGACATTGTAACCTTTTCTTACTGGTCTCCATACTACCCCAACTTCAACCCGATGAACTGCTATGTTTGGTCATACGTCGATAACATCACCAACATGACCTCCCTTGTATTTGCTTATGATTTTATCTAATAGATAATTATTGTAGACCTATTATTTTTTAAAACAATGCATTTCTATATGAACTATTATAAAGAAACATGCTATAATGCGTATTATTTGCCCCCTTTAAAAAAGTGCATAACATAATCCAAAGAATTTAAGGAAAATCTTTAAAAATAAAATGTTTTTTTTACATGGACACGACTTATCATGGCCCGGAAGCCACTCGAGGATAATGGTTATTGCGTGTACAGAAATCAATGGGATAGTATCGTAGTAATCGTTCGTATTGGAGATTTGATAAAGTGTCTTCGTTAAGGGAGCGATTAATCAGGAATTTGTTTATGTTGGACTTGAGGACATCCAAGTTATAGTCAGGTGGGAAACAGGCAAACGGAAGAGAGTTCCACAGGCGTTCACTTATAAGAAAGAAGCTTTGTTCATGGAATCTACGCTTTGATTTGGGCATAGATAAAGAATGGGGAAATTATTGATAGTGGTTTCAGCTAGACGGGTGTTTATCGTGAAAGATTGGCGATGGGGTACCAGGGATTGGAGCTAAGACATGGAAGAAATTTAGGTGAGATAAGTTTTACATAGTGCACTTGAAAATATATAATACAAAACAATAATACATTTTAAATTGTGAAACTTGAAGATATGCTATAACGTAGTTAACCGCTTAATAAGTGAGAATAAAATTAATAATCCGTTACAAAGTAAAAAGATGGAAGATTCGACTATCTATGGATCTTATATAGACATTAAGTTTTATCCCCAAGGAGGAAGTCTTGATTTTTGAGAACTGAAATGAACTAAAACAAAAATGATGAGAAGAAATGAAGAACTCAACAAGATAACAACAAAAATATTTGTTTGTATCTTTTTTAACTTCTCATCAATGTACCTCTTCATCATCACGCGCACACAAGTTTGAAAAAGAACAGAACAAAGAGAAGAACGAAAAACTGATCGGCCAATCGATTAAATGACTGAATAATAGATCGCTTAATTGGGTCAGGAAGTAAATCCATTCCCATGAAGGGGCTTAGGCATTAACTAAGATTTTCATATGAAAAAAGATAGCTTTATCTGTAAAAGATTGCGGAATAAAACTAAAATAGTTGTTTTTTTATATACTTTATGTAAGTAATGACTGCATATTTTGTTTATATATAAAAGGCCTCGAATTTTATCATTTTAGTGTGGTGTTATCCCTATTATTCCGGTGTTCAGAAAAAATACAAACACATGATTACTTTTAGAAGTTTGCCTATTGAGATAATGTCGGAATTGTATGCGAACCACTACTCTGGAAGTTAGATCATTATTAGTAAGTTTATACGATTTATCTCAAACATGTGTTATGCTATGCGGGTATAATGAATAAAAGTTAGAATGTTCTAAGCTAATGAGATGCATTGAATTGTTTAACATTACATGAACAATTTTTATTTAATTCATGCTAAAATAAGGAGGCATAACATATCATGATTTAATTACTGATATATATATATATATATATGTGTGTGCGTGTGTGTGTGTGTGTGTGTGTGTGTGTGTGTACGTACATACACACAAAATGAATTCAAATGACAAAGTTTATAAAAAAACATAGCGGTGTCTGTTAAGCCCCCCACCCCCACCCCAACACACATATTTGGTTTCATCCGCTGCTCGTGTGACGTAACTCGGTGTTTTTTTTTGTTTGTTCGTAAATAAACAAATTAGAGACATGAAAAACGACGGGAAAATGTTTATATATAAAAATGTATTTGTTTTATCGTTTACGTGATCAGGTTAGGGATAGAAGCCGCTCTAGCTGCATTAAAGTACTGTGATAAGCGTAATAATCTAACAGACACACATATATTCGTATAACACTTTATGTAGGCATGTAATATGATTTTAAACATCTCAGTTTAAATTGGAATAAACTTATAAATATATATGTCGCATACCTAGCATTATATATACACAGAACTTTATTTCTCTCTTTTATATATATATATATATAATATATATATATATATGTGTGTGTGTGTGTGTTTGTGTGTGTGCGTGCGTTGTAACTATATATATGTATGTATGAAAAATAGTGTGTCAGTAATGGAAGTTATCGTTGTAGTGCAGACGCGAGACACTTTGAAGCAGAGATGGAGAGAGCGCGGTTGGCACAAAACTAACTGGATAATAGCAGCTATAACTGGGAAAGCAGTGACTCTGGAGTAAAACAAATCAATACTCTGTCCAAAATGCATCATTCGAAATACTATTCTTGTTTGGTGAAGATACGTTTCATACGATCGATCCTAAACTGGTCTCACCGCATGGCAGATAGGGGAGGGAACAGACATAAAATATAGCCTTTTTATTTTCATACTAGTCACTTACCAAATACGCACGGGTAATTTAAGCTTGAAGTATGTATACTTGTATTATACAAAATGCAAAATAAATTACTTATTCATTCGTCTCATATATATATAGAGTTGTACCTCATATTTAAGAAAATGTTTATCTCATTCTTAATGGTAAAATGTATACGTATGTACGTACGAAGCGAAGGCCATATGTCACTATTGACTTACAATCGGCTAAGATAGGTGTAGACACAAGTTAGTTTTTTTATGTTGATATCTAATTTTCCTGAAAGCCTAACCCAGGATTGGACGGAAACTAAAACTTTAACTTAATCTATTTTGTGATATTAAACAATTTATGATAATCATAAAAATTATGAAATAATAAACAAAATTTTATGATACAATAAACATAAAATTTTATGATACAATAAAAATAAACATTTATGATATAATAAATATAAACAATTATGATATAATAAACATAAAAAAATATGAAATAGTAAACAAAAATTATGAAATAATAAACATAAAATAATTTATGATATAATAAAAATAAACATCTATTATATAATAAACATAAAAAATGTATGATAAACAAAGAATTTATACAATAAACATAAAACAATTATATAATAAACATAGAAAATATGATATAATAAACAAAAAATTTATGATATAATAAACATAAAAAATTATGATATAATAAACAAAACAATACTAAATTGATTAAGTAAATGTAGGAAAATAGAACATAATTGAATTTTGTTTTTATGTTATAT
Source organism: Euprymna scolopes (assembly GCF_053919585.1). Taxonomy (NCBI): domain Eukaryota; kingdom Metazoa; phylum Mollusca; class Cephalopoda; order Sepiida; family Sepiolidae; genus Euprymna; species Euprymna scolopes. The sequence continues at coordinate 7,411,121 of NC_136498.1, forward strand.
AAAGGAAATATTAACCTGTGTATATATAAGTATGGTGCATACAGGTACGTATGCACATACACAACTATGAACGCATATGCACACTCACACATATGTATATATATATGTACAAAGGCATACACATATGCAAATATATAGGTACACATACAAGTAAATACCTGCAAGCGTACAAATTAATAAAACCATGTAAAAAAAGCCACATCTACATTGACTGGTCAATTTTCGTAAACTGTCGCCACACCAAATAATCGATGAGCGTCAAAGAGGATAGAAAGACCGAGTACAGAAAGCACTAGCAAAATCTCCGCTGGATGAATGCAAATGTACTGGGATCTAGGTTTATTCCTCCCCAAATTTCAGTGAAAAACCAATGGTTGTCGCCAAAAAAATAAATGGTAAGCAGTTGTTGCAATAACGCAAATTCACCTGCAACGATATTTCAATAAGATGGAGAATACTGAAAATCAGAGAAGACTTGTTACTCAAACTCCAGAGAACACTATTGTCAAATAGAACTTTTTCATGATGGCTTGTGTTACTACTCCTAGTGAGTAAATAATGGAAACTGGAACAAAAATAAAAAGTGTCGAGAGGCCCACCATATTTAACCAAGAAATCCGGAACGTACAATTATAAGTAACAACATAACCCTTCTAAAAATAATATTGTTCGCCGTCACTGGCTGGTGATATATTTAGCTGTAAACGATAAAAGACGGTGGAACTTTTCAGGAGAGAAACACTATTCGAATCTCCACTGGATTATGGTGTAGATGACAGGCCATTTAGAGACTTGTTGCCACCAAAATTCCAAAGGGGCGCTGTCATCCCCAGGGATAAATCAATGTAATACCTTTTATAAAACATAAGAATTACTAGTAATCAGAGGAGATTTGCAGTCATTCAGACTTGAACCCCCCTGGTTTTGTCAGTAATTTATCAAGATAACCGGTGTGAGAACTGTATGTGAATAATAATAATAATAATAATAATAATAATAATAATAATAATAATAATAATAATAATAATAATAATAATAATAATTCTGATTTCGTTTATCAACGTCTCACTGGAAAGGGATGGGCTTCATTTTCAGAGGATTCCCCCAATCCCGGCTCCAAACAAGGAACTTCAAAGATCAAGGGGTTTTCTAAGGATGTTGATGGTACCTACAATAGCAGAGGCCTGAAGGCTACCTAAAACATCAGGAATTTGTAGTTTTTTTCAAGTGTCCTTCCAGACGACTTGTGTACCAACTACGACCGGGATTATTTGCCTTTTAGCCCGTGTATACGCCTTATCTGCAAGGCCTAATTGCTCCACGTAGTGTTCTTTTTCTCTCTCACATTCCTGCCCCAGGGTACTGAAAAGTCTACAATCTCCCAGTTTTTTTTTTAGACTTTGTCAATGACGAACAAATCCAGACGATTATTTTCCAATTGCTTGGTCGTTACGACACTTTTGTCCCAACATACCTCTACCTTACCATCCTCACTTTTTCTCACGTCATCAGGCACCATCTCAAACCATTTTCCAGCACACTTCACCCCAACCTTCTTACATACCTCCCAATATATCCGGAGTGCCATGCGATCGTGTCTTTTGCGGTACTCTTTCTGGGACAGTCCACTACACCCTGCTGCAAGGTGCGCAATTGACTCTAAGGTCTTACCACAAATCCGACATTCTGCAACAACTTCCTTTCCTAGCAGCACTTTTTTAACAACTGTGTTCCTAATGCCTGCTCTTGTGCTGCAAGAACAAAAAGCTTCAGTACTCTTAGCCAGATACTCAGCTCTAAGCCATTGCCATGATCTTTTATCAGCCACTTCTGCTATATCCTGGAAGAACCTTCCATGCATTTTCTTTCTAGCCAGTTCCTCTGCCCTTTCTCTATCCATGCGTTTCACATAATCAGCCTTGGTCGCACATACTTATACTTCATTGTCCACAATCTTAAGCATCCACTCCTCACTTTTAACCACATGCTCCTTCAACGACATCTCCTCGGTTCTAACACAATTTTTTACACTTTTCAATCCGCTCCCATCCTCTTTCGATACAGCCTTGCTACGTTACTTAATAATAATAACAACAACAACAACGACAACAATAAAAAATACGATCGAAGAGAGAAAACAATAACTAAAATGTTAATGCGGAGAGGACTAAGGCTTTAGGGAAGCTACTTGGCACCTAAATTCTAGCGAAGACCAACAGTCGCTGCCAGCGAGAAATCATTAGTAAACGGCTGTTGCGATAACGCAAATTTATTTGGTAATGTTATCGAAAGAGATGGATTGTACTGGATCTCTGGGGAGACTTGTCACTCAGATTCCAAGAAACACCAGAGGATTTTCTAAAAGAGAAATCTGTGTGAAAACTCCTAGTATATAATACTACTACTACGAATAATAATAACAAAAACAAGTGAAGCATGCAAGATCCCTCGTGAGTGCGCAGTGAACGAGGCATAAGAAATGACTAAGTTCAGCATTTACCCGCCCCATTTAGCCAAGGGACGTAAAGTCATGGTGAAAATGAACAAACGGTATCTGCATATACGTAAATTTGAGTTCTGCACCTTGCACAAAAAATGAAATGACTCCATCCATCATTTACTCCAAAGGCCTTAACATATTTAAATTTGAGTTCTGCACCTTGCACAAAAAATGAAATGACTCCATCCATCATTTACTCCAAAGGCCATAACATATTTAAATTTGAGTTCAGCACCTTGCACAAAAAAATGAAATGACTCCATCCATCATTTACTCCAAAGGCCTTAACATATTTAAATTTGAGTTCAGCACCATGCAAAACTGCTAAATGGACATACACAGAAAATTTTCGACAAATACGGTAAAATAGTCCCAAAAATTGAGTGTTTTTATTAGCTATAAAAGAACCCTGGGGGGACACGCAAAAGTTATCGTGAAGTATAGACAAACAAAATTATGTAGAAATCAGTTAGTTACAACTTATTAGACAGTTTCATAAAAATCCAAGGCATCATTTATTTTAATAAGCACAAAAGTGTGAATTTAAGTCATTTTTACTCGAAAGACACCTCAAGGGAGGCAACTGGAGTTTTCTTGGAAAATCCGTTCTCTTGCTTTTTTACTAATATCATGTTTGTGAAATTCTTTTTTTTTTAATTCCAAGGCGTAGTTATTGAGAAAAGTGCAAACAGGCGAACGGACGAACGGACAAGGGTGAATTAAGAGGTCCACCCTCCTTTTGTCAAGGCACTAATAAAAATCAACTTCAAGATAAAAAAAAAAACTAAGATTAACTGAAACGCGAATACGTAACCCTAACAACACAAGAAATACTATAATATATGAATGTAAATTTACTGTAAAACGAATAAATATTTCCATTTTATTTTATATGCAAACCTAAAAGTCATTTAAATATTTACAGCCTGTGAAATTGCATTGACATTCTTACCTATAAAAACAAAAGATATAAAATCATTAATTTTATTTTAGCAGGAATTTGGATTTGATTTATTTTTCTCGTGAAGTATCAAACTACGAGAGGCAATACTATTCAACACATAAGTGGGTGCTTTAAAAATTTTTTTTTTTTATTTATTCTACATTAAAATGGGGCTGTTTCTGAAGTATGCAAATGTTGATTGAATGATGGAAATAATACGAATTATCAAACTACTGTGCTCATCACGACTACAATTTCGCTTGATGTAACCGACTTTTTTCCGCTGTACCTTGTCAAACTCTGGAATTTTTTCGCACCAACCCGTGGCGTACTTGATAAAATTCAAGTATGTAGTAGTTTTGTTAAGGTTGATGTTTAATTCTCAGTATGCGCGAAATTTAAAATTTAATTACAAATTACTTAGCTTTCTTCCCAGTCATGGCTGACAGAACAAGGCCATACTATACACTGGAGAAAATAAATGGTTTCGTTCGAATCCCCGTGCAGATTCCACAGTTTCACAGAAAGATTCGCAAGACACGCAGGGAGAAGGTCGGAAATGATATCAACCGAAATATTATGAAAATAGCAATGAAAACAGGAACAGTAGTAAAACGAGTAAAAACGAGTCTGTTCGTCATATTTAATGTTATTTATCTGTAAACAAATATTTTAAAGTTCACTCAGAAGAGCTCTAAAAACACCACGTCTAAATTTCTAAAAACACCACGTCTAAATTTCTAAAAACATCACGTCTAAATTTAGAAGATATGAGCAGAAATCACCATTTTCTCTCAGTTTATTAAATTTTATTGCACATTAAAATCGGGTATTATTCTATTATAAGGATCCTTTAAAATGAGTAAATTGTATATTTATTTATTTATTTGCTGACTGTAATCCTCACATTCATAGTTGTTGTTGCTGTTGTTGTCTGAAGATAGCATTTTCAATCCTACCCAAAGCCTTACAGAGGATTGGTGAGCCAAAAACGTTGTGGGCAATAACAACTATGGAATGCAGTATTAACTGAGGATACAGTTAAGAGACCCAGCATTCCTATACCATCACGGTTAACAACCTGAAGAAGGCCAGAGGAATAGTTAGCGGAAACGTTGTGAAACCACAACTATAAAGACGAGGATAACAGTCGGCAAATATATAAATTAATTAAAATCGAGCTATTAGTGTCCTCTAGTCATGGCTTGAAATCTTTGAATAATTATACAATATGTTTGATTACTATGACCGTCTCAATTCCGACTAACATGCTAATGCATTTTGTGGAAATCAGTGACAGAATTACTGTAAAGTGGAAAAATTCACTTTCGTTTCGAGAAAGTTTATTAAGCGAATAAAGAGGGTCAATGCACTTCAAGTAAAAAAATCGATAGATTCAGCAAAGGTACAAATAATAAACAATCAATACATTAAGAATGGCGTAAACAAACATTTCTTTTATCATTACTAGCCAAAACGAATAGCGTGTCCGCCGTTAAAACATCTTGTTAATGAGTTTTGGAACCGAGCAAAAGATGTTGATGGAAATTCTATGCAATATGCACGTCTGTAGGCAAATACAATAATATCGATTTGCGAGGGAGAGGGCGTGTGGTGCAGGATTGGTTACTGGCTTGAACAATGGATGACGCGTACCGGGTTCGAGTTCTATCCCATCAGCTTCATTGATGCATAACTATTATGCACGTTTCTTCAGCTAAGCATGAGATACAGGTTATACTGTATGCAACGTCCTTTTTAATATAACTGGTTTAGGTGAATGCGATTTCGGAATAATAAGAACAGTAGCGTATTTGCCTACAGTAATGTCATAATTTGAAACGAATCTCATGTATCCGACGATGCTGTTTTTCTTGAACGATCTACTTAAACCAATTCCCACTCTCTTTCTCCTACTCTTTCTCTAATATATAATTTAAAATAAGTAAAAGCACTAACACTCAATTAACCATATCTCATAATAAATTTATTTCAACATTATAGTTAATAAAATACCTTCAGGTGCGCATAAGAACTATAAGGTTGAAATAAATTTATAAGTACTAGATGACTGAGATTTAATGTCATCTTTTAAATATTATTCCTGGGCTGCTACGCATTGAGCTCTCCTACTTAAGATTTCTACAAAAATTACTTTATCATTTACGGACCCAACACACCGTGTATATATATATATATATATATATATATATATATATATATATATACATATATATATACACATATATATATACACATATATATATATGCATACACATATATATATATACATACACACATATATATACATACACACATATATATACATACACACATATATATACATATATAAGAGAGAGGGAGACAGAGAGAAAGAGAGAGAAAGAGAGTCCCCTGCCCTTACTTTTCCCTTTAGTCTTCACATTTCAATGGACGATGTTTTGGGGAAGAAATTACATTTTCTTAGTAGGAATCGAATCCGTCCATCAATCATCGTTGATAGTTTTTTCTTTTTAAGTATTATATAAAATTATATTTATATTTTTAATATCTTACATCAAGTGGCTTCATCCTTTGTGTGTAGCGATTTTCATCAAATTATATGTAGTAAGAGAGAGAGAGAGAAAGAGAGAGAGAGAAAGAAACATAAGCGCATTGATATAAATATATATAAGTGGGCTAAAATGTAAGTAGTGTTTTGTAAATTATTGTGAACAAAAATCTTTGGCTTCACATTTTGAGATCCGATTTGTTTTTAACTGTAATCAGCTGAACTTCATCAAAACATTGATTATTATAAATACGGAAATAACACAGGTTTATCGTCACCTGTATGATTAGAACCAAGACTCATAAAATTAAGTTAATTCCAAGCAATAACTGAACCACGTCGGTAAATGTGTACCAAAACGTATATAAATGTGCTAATTATATCAAATAAACATACAACTGTATTAATTTGGAGAACTGTTTTATAAATACACTAGCGGGGGGTACCCTGCGTTGCCCAGGTGTTTGGAGGTGTGTGTGGTTTTGGGTAAATCAAAAAACCCGGGTATTTGTGTTGGGGGGGGGTAAAATAAGAAATTTTGGTAGGTAAGTATGAAGGATCGAACCCGAAACCTTGAGACAAAGTTGGTAATTAAAGTGTAAAAAAAACATTTGCGACGTTAACCATTGGGCCACGAAACACTAACGTAACACGCTTGGATTTGGATTTAACTATTTAGAATTAGTAGTTGCCCGTTTTTAATTACTTAATGAGGTCAACTTTCACTGCGAGGTAGTATTTTATTTACTGCGGGAACGTTTTTTAAATTTGTTTTTGTTTCCCCAAGATGTTGGGTGTAACCAGCTCCCCATAGAAAGGGGATTGCCCAAATTGAATAGCAATAGTCTGATATAAGGAAACACTCCACATTGATAAAATCTGATTGCTTTTGGACATTTCCGGTGATCGCGACCGGAAAAATACCGCCAGAATTAGTGTAGCTTTTATTATACGAAAAAGCCTAATCCACATGCGGCGAGCGAAAAATGTTGAATATTTATCTTTTCAAAGTCGAGCAAATTAAATAGGCTACCTCCGTTTTAAACTCGTAGATATTATGATTTAGACGTGATATAAAACGTTTTAAGACGTTGTGAGCAGACTGATCGCTTCTCGGGAAAAAATCTTTTACAGACATACACAAAAAGCATACATACATACAGATTTTCGCTTTTATATATATAGATAAACATCACCTAGTCTGCATAAAGCCTCAGTGACAAAGCGAAGCAATCCAAATGACAGATACACATGGACAAAAATAGAAACAATAAAACGGTGGAAGAGATTGACTAAGACATACGGGCACAAATAAGAAAAACACTACATGAAAAGAGATAACAAGGAGAAAGAAACAGGCAGAACAAGAAAGATGGGCACGATGATGTTAAAGGCAACATTTAATGGAGAAATTAAGACTGACCTCACACAACGAGGGCAATTCTTATTGTTCAGGTCATCCCATCATTATAATTCATTGTTTATGAAATACATTTTCACATATATTTATTGCGACTTGAAATATATTAAAACACACTTTACTCTGTTTAACATACATTCCCGATTTTGTTAATTTTCTTCAATTCGTTTTGTAACATTCTTTGCTTTCAGAAAATATTTCATATTTTAAAACCTTTTAACAATTGCCGTGTTTTACATTTGCCAACTTGCTTCTGCTCGAAAGTATTTAACAAGAGAATAAACAGTTAGTGCAACAACATATAAAGAAATATAGAGTGACAAACAGATTGCGCCATAATAGTCAGATGGAGAGGCGATGGGACCTAAATAGAGAGAAAGGGAGACATCGATAGATTTAAAAAAAAAATAAGCGAGTATTATGTTTTTCTAAACAGTTCACTTTTTGTAAATAAAAAAAAACAATACTCGAGCTGAGATCAACATAAAACCTAAAGATAGTGCGTCAAGCACGGTAACCATTAGACCAGCTTTCCAGTTTTTAAATTTACTTATTAGTCGCGTGCAAGCGACTTCTATAAGTCGGTTAATCGGTCAGTCAGTCGGTTGGTCGGTCTGTCCGTAACACTTTTGTGCTTGGCCTTTTTGGTTAAGATCAAAGGTCTGTTGTTAATAGATGCTGTTATTAGCATTTTAGGCAAGATCAAAGTGTAGTATCTGTTCCGGCAGATACTGCAAGCTATGACTAGCAAAGACCAGATGTGGGGGCAACCCCACATGCCTGACCTTTAACCAGCTCCCATTTCCCACCTCTCGGGAGCTGGTCCCCTTTTTCCCTTCCCCCTCCCTTCACTCCTCACATTAAAAATTGGCCTTGTGCCTAATTTGCTCGGTGGGGGAGCAAATAAATACCATCTGTTCCGGCAGATACTGCACTTAAGATAATTTGTACCAGTCAATGGAGGGGAAACCCTCTATACTGGGACAATTATTATTTTTGGTAACCAGAGTGCCCCCTTTTTGGCTACTTTTAGGGGAGCTGGTTTTTACCTCACATTAAAAACGGCCTTGTGCCTAATTTGCTCAGTGGGGGAGCAAATAAATACCATCTGTTCCGGCAGATGCTGCACTTAAGATAATTTGTACCAGTCAATGGAGGGGAAACCCTCTATACTGGGACAATTATTATTTTTGGTAACCAGAGTGCCCCCTTTCTGCCTACTTTTAGGGGAGCTGGTTTTTACCTCACATTAAAAACGGCCTTGTGCCTAATTTACTCAGTGGGGGAGCGAATAAATACCATCTGTTCCGGCAGATACTGCAAGCAAAGACCATATGTGTGGGCAACCTCACATATAAGACTTTGGTCAATGTAGGGAAACCCTTCATACCAATTGTCACTATCCAACTCCCCTACACCCCGGGGAGTTGGTCCCCATTTCCCCTTCACTCCTCACATTAAAAATCGGCCTTGTGCCTAATTTGCTCGGTGGGGGAGCAAATAAATACCATCTGTTCCGGCAGATACTGCAAGCAAAGACCAGATGTGGGGGTAACCCCACATATCAGACCTTGGTCAATGTAGGGGAAACCCTTCATACCAATTGTCGCTATCCAGCTCCCCTACTCCCCGGGGAGTTGGTCCCCATTTCCCCTTCACTCCTCACATTAAAAATCGGCCTTGTGCCTAATTTGCTCGGTGGGGGAGCAAATAAATACCATCTGTTCCGGCAGATACTGCAAGCTATGACTAGCTATGACTAGCTATGACTAGCAAAGACCAGATGTGGGGGCAACCCCACATGCCTGACCATTAACCAGCTCCCATTTCCCACCTCTCGGGAGCTGGTCCCCTTTTCCCTTCCCCCTCCCTTCACTCCTCACATTAAAAATCGGCCTTGTGCCTAATTTGCTCGGTGGGGGAGCAAATAAATACCATCTGTTCTGGCAGATACTGCAAGCAAAGACCCTATGTGGGGGCGACCCCACAGATAAGACCTTGGTCAATGTAGGGGCAACCCTTCATACCAATTGTCACTATCCAGCTCCCCTACTCCCCGGGGAGCTGGTCCCCATTCCCCCTTCACTCCTCACATTAAAAATCGGCCTTGTGCCTAATTTGCTCAGTGGGGGAGCAAATAAATACCATCTGTTCTGGCAGATACTGCAAGCAAAGACCCTATGTGGGGGCGACCCCACAGATAAGACCTTGGTCAATGTAGGGGCAACCCTTCATACCAATTGTCACTATCCAGCTCCCCTACTCCCCGGGGAGCTGGTCCCCATTTCCCCTTCACTCCTCACATTAAAAATCGGTCTTGTGCCTAATTTGCTCAGTGGGGGAGCAAATAAATACCATCTGTTCCGGCAGATACTGCAAGCAAAGACCATATGTGGGGGCGACCCCACATATAAGACCTTGGTCAATGTAGGGGCAACCCTTCATACCAATTGTCACTATCCAGCTCCCTTACTCCCCGGGGAGTTGGTCCCCATTTCCCCTTAACTCCTCATATTAAAAATCGACCTTGTGCCTAATTTGCTCGGTGGGGGAGCAAATAAATACCATCTGTTCCGGCAGATACTGCAAGCTTTGACTAGCAAAGACCAGATGTGGGGGCAACCCCACATGCCTGACCTTAAACCAGCTCCCATTTCCCACCTCTCGGGAGCTGGTCCCCTTTTTCCCTTCCCCCTCCCTTCACTCCTCACATTAAAAATCGGCCTTGTGCCTAATTTGCTCGGTGGGGGAGCAAATAAATACTATCTGTTCCGGCAGATACTGCAAACAAAGACCCTATGTGGGGGCGACCCCACAGATAAGACCTTGGTCAATGTAGGGGCAACCCTTCATACCAATTGTCACTATCCAGCTCCCCTACTCCCCGGGGAGTTGGTCCCCATTTCCCCTTCACTCCTCACATTAAAAATCGGCCTTGTGCCTAATTTGCTCGGTGGGGGAGCAAATAAATACTATCTGTTCCGGCAGATACTGCAAGCAAAGACCCTATGTGGGGGCGACCCCACAGATAAGACCTTGGTCAATGTAGGGGAAACCCTTCATACCAATTGTCACTATCCAGCTCCCTACTCCCCGGGGAGTTGGTCCCCATTTTCCCCTTCACTCTTCACATTAAAAATCTGCCTTGTGCCTAAATTGCTCGGTGGGGGAGCAAATAATTAACCTCTCCTTGGCCTTTTGACCAAGATCAAAGTGTAGTATCTGTTCTTACTACATGCTGTATTTATGTTTGTAACTTTTCCTTGCCCACTTCAAAGTGTAGTATCTGTTCTTAACAGATGCTGCACATACATTTGTAACTATTACTTGGCAATCGAAATGAAACCCTTCCATGCTAAGGCATTTTTAGTCGCATGCAAGTCACTCCATCAGTCGGTCTGTAACACATTCACGTTTTTTTATGCATGGGGTATGGAGTAACATTTTTGTCCCCCGATTTATCAGAGTGGCCTATGTTTTCAATGGGTCCTTCTGTCTGTTAATCCGGATGATTGACGGATAACCGTCCATTAGTTTTTCCTGACATTTTGTCACAAATTATATTTTAATACATAAATGTCCATAGTAATTTTTCCCCCGAAAAATCCTGTTTTGCCCGCAGGGGCTCAAGAGAGGTAAAAAAAATGGCAAAAAATGACAATTTTTGTCCCGTAACATTTGATCCATCCATTAGATTTTTTCTGAAACTTGTCCAAAATGTGGAGGGCATTGTTCTTAATATAAATTCAGTATGGGTGACCTTGACAAAAGTCTGACTTGCTGAAAACGCCCTTTCTTCTGGCGCGTTTCTCATATTTCTCAACAAAAAACTTGATATGTCTATATAGTGGTTTCCCATGTTGCTGAATGTAAATATACATGTGTTAAGGTGTGAAATTGCACTGTTTATCCATTGTCAGTGTTATTCCGCATTCCAAGTGGCTCATAAGGGGTAAAAATGTACGAAAATTACAAAAAAATGACACTTTTTATCCCATAAATTTTGACCTATCCATTAGATTTTTCTGAAACTTGTCCGAAATGTAGAGGCCATTGTTTTTAATATAACTTCAGTATGGGTGACCCTGGTAATATTCTGGTTAGCGTCCCCCGGGTACGAGAAAACACATCTTTTTGGGACTCCATGCATCAGCAATTTTTAAAACTATATTTTGCAGAGAGGGGGACCATGCATGCGCGCTCGTTTTTTAGGCAAGGGACATAGTGTAACATTATGGTCCCCCGATTTATCGGAGAGGGACCTATGTCTTTGGTGGGGCTGTCTGTCCGTTAGTCCGGACGATTGATGGATAACTGTCCATTAGTTTTTCCTGAAATTTTGTCACAAATTATATTTCAATATATAGATGTGCATAGTAAAATATATTTTTGTGCGGAAATTCCTATTTCGCCTACAGGGGCAAAAAGGAGTTAAAAAAAAAAAAAGCCTCAAAATGGCCCAAAATGACGCTTTTTGTCCCGTAACATTTGATCCATCGATTAGATTTTTCTGAAAGTTGGCCAAAATGTGGGGGGCATTGTTCTTAATATAAATTCAGTATGGGTGTTCCTGAAAAAAGTCTGGTTTGCATCCCCCGGGGAGTTTTAGTGCTGAAAACACCCTTTCTTCGGGCGCGTTTTTCATATTTCTCAACAAAAACTTGATATGTATGTCTATACAGTGGTTTCCCATGTTGCTGAATGCAAATATACATGTGTTAAGGTGTGAAACTGCACCGTTTGTCCATTGTCACTGGTATGCGGCATTCCAAGTGGCTCATAAGGTGTCAAAAATGTACTAAAATTGCAAAAAAATGACACTTTTGCCCCATAAAGTTTGACCTATCCATTACATTTTTCTGAAACTTGTCCAAAATGCGCAAGACATTGTTCTTAATATAAATTCAGTATGGGTGACCCTAGCAAAATTCTGCTTTGCGTCCCTCGGGGATTTTTAGTGCTAAAAATGCTTTTTTCATATTTCTCAATAAAAAACTTGATATGTATATCTATATAGTGCTCTCCCATGGTGCTGCATTTAAATATACATGTGTTATGGTGTAAAACTGCATAGTTTTCCATTGTCACTGGTATTCAGCATTCCAAGGGACTCATAAGGGGTCCAAAATGTACCAAAATTGCAAATAATGACACTTTTTGCCCCATAAATTTTTACCTATGCATTAGACTTTTCTGAAACTTGTCCAAAATGTAACTTTTCCTTGGCCACATGGCTAAGATCAAAATGTAGTATCTGTTCTTAACCAATGCTGCACTTGTTTGTAACTAATAAATAAATGTGTTACGGACCGACCGACCGACCGACCGACTGAGAATTTTTTTTTAATGCATACCACAGAATAGTTTTTTAATCGTGTGCAAGCAACTCTATAAGTCACTCAGTCGGTCGGTCCGTAACACATGTGTTTTTTTAATTTCTTTTTATGTTTATTATAGCACTATTTTATGTTTATTATAGCACTATTTATTGGGTTTCGGGGTTCCTGAATACGAAAATAACGTTTCAAATTCCTTAAATCAAATAATTCTTGTGATATAAAGTGGGGGATCACTTTTCTGTATTAATTTAATGTAAAATAATTACCCACTTTACAACCAGTCAGTCTCAAAGCCATTCAAGTCATTCTCCAGATCATTCAAGTCATTCTTAAGGTCATTCAATTCATCCTTACGTTCATTAAAGTCATTCTAAGTCATTTACTTTTTATTTATTTAAGTCATTTCAGCCCATTTTTCGGTCATTTTAGTTTATCTTTAAGAATTTCATGTCAATCCTACATCTACGTATTCATGCATTACACGAGAGCACGTGATTAATGGCTATCGGCCTTGTTTTTACAAGCCTGAGTATTTGAACTTGTGGGACAGCACCCAGTACTGTTGCCACATCCAGGGTCTGCAAGTGGCTACCTGATTGCACCATGGGATCACCACACTCTTCGGTACATCCAGGTACACTTTCCTGTTGACTTTACAGCCAACTTCAGATATGCGAGGTGGTATGATATGGCCCCCACTTGTAAGTACACAAAAGACCATAACTGTGGGCGGAAACTTTGTTTTCATCACCCTGGGCTCGTCCCTATTATTCGTAGCAATATAACGATGAGTTTTGAGGGTGCGGCGGTGTCTTGGTATCGTACCATGGATCGGTCGAAAGAATGAGTTGTGGAGCGGTGCATCTCCGATCTCGCTCGTGGAACATTGCCTCACATTCAGACATTATACAAGGCTTCTATCGCTCTTGGGATTTGTTCGCAACTAACCAACAAGCAGATGGTCTGCAAAAAAAAAAAAAAAAAAAAAAAAAACGGAAATGAAATTATGTCGTAGTTTTTAGGGCGACAATTTTATCGTCCCACACTTTATATGTGTCTGCGTGTGTAATTATCTTCAAACGCTTCTAACTTAAAATAGTAAAATAAAAACTAATTTACTAATAAGAGGAAGCTTCAATTTTTTTTCTATATAAAAAAAATAATTCAAGTAAAACGCAAATAAATCGCAAATGTTTAACAAAATAATTTCATTAATTCTATGTGGTTTTGGCCCCACAAAAGAGGTGACTCATTTAATATTCGTACGTTATGTGGTTTTATTAAACAATGTAGATATTCTATATTATATTGCAGTCAAAATTAGCCTTCTTCTATAGAATCTGAACCAAACGCAGTTTTATAATTTGCTTTCCAATTAATAAATTAACGATAAAAACGTAATACCGTAACAATAAGGATCTATTGCAGCTTCCAACTCGTATATAAGGTTCACATTACAAGTATGTCTCTTTAAAGAGACGGCAATATTTTCTGTTTTTATTGCAAAAAAAATAAGTAAAACAAAAAGCGGCCACACATGTTTTGCAAAGTAACATCATTATCCCTGAAAATTGTGTGGCTTTTGGCCTAGATAAGCCCGGACTCATTTTATTTCATAATGTCTTTTTTGTGATATGTGAATGATTAAATTATTTATTAAAATCTGTAATTATATGTTGCTTTTAAATTTTAAACATAATTTCATCTTTTTTTCTGCCATGTTAAAGTGTTAATATATGAGAACGCTTCACAATTAATATCTTAAAGAAAAGTGAGCTTCTATAGAATCTGAAATAAACACAGTTGTATAATTTTTCCCCAATATCAAAACGATTTTAAGTATAAAAATCTAAACTAGACGAAATATTTTTTTTTATTTTAATGTTTCTACGATATACTATAAAAATGACAACATTTTATTATTAGTCAAAGGCTAACGTATTGTTTTATATTATAAATACTTATAATACTTGGACCAAAATAACTTGCGTGCAAACAATGTCCACCATCGGCTGTTATTATTTTTTCTTTGTTTACAATTTCCGCTCCGTTATATTATAAGAAAGAGACAAGAAGACGAATTTTCAAACCGGAAAGACAGTCTCAGCTGCACAAGCTTATTCGAGTTTAATACACACACATATAACGTGTGTGTGTGTGTGTATTTTTCGTGTTTATATATATATATATATATATATATATATATTATATTTTCATGTTTGTATATGTATATCTATATATGTGTGTGTGTATATAGATAAATATATATACGTATATATATAAGTACCTATATCCATTTACATATGTATCTATAAGTATTATATATGTATCTATAAGTATTCATATATATGTATATATATATATATATATGTTTTATATGTATACCTATATGTATTCATATATATGTATATATGATTTATACGGATTGTTATACATATATATATATATATAAATATAAATATATATATATAAATATAAAAATATATAAATATATAAATATATATGTCTATTAATATATATATATACATCAATATATGCGTATATATCTAGTAATTTATAAAATACTTATGAAAATAAGCTACATAGAACATTCCTTGTTTAATTCACGTGAAAATTCGTCAGTCTTATGCAAAGAGTTGTGGTTACATTGCGTTTATATATATATATATATGTATATATATATATATATATATATATGCAAGTGCTAGTGAATTTCAGTTAGCAAGTCAGCTTCCTAGTTTCCACCGACGCCATCCTAATAAAGTAATGGGCGGGCACTGTAGACCAAAGCTATGTAATCGTTTTTTTAAAAAAGTCAACAATATAGGAGCCTATTCGTGACCATACACACATATATATATATTCAGCTTTATATTATAGATATGCATTATATATATACATATATATATATATATTATATCTATATATACATTATATATAATTATTGTATTCACACATATCCATTATACGTATATATTATATATTATACATATATATATTATATATTATGTATATTATATATATATCCTATATTATATATCTATATCATATATATAATATATTATATATATATCATCTATATATCATAAATATATTATATATATCATATCATATTAAATATATATCCTATATCATATATATTATATATATATCATATATATTATATATATCATATATATTATATATATATATCATATATATTATATATATCATATATCATATATATTATATATATCATATATCATATATATTATATATATCATATATCATATATATTATATATATATATCATATATATTATATATATCATATATTATATATATATATATTATATATATCATATATCATATATATATATAATATATATTATATATATCATATATCATATATTATATATATATAATATTATATATATCTCATATATCATATATATATCATATATCATATACCATATATATATCATATATATATCATATATAATATATATACCATATATATTACATATCATTCACATATTATATATATCATACACATATTATATATATCATATATATTATATATATATCATATATATTATATATATCATATATATTATATATATATCATATATATTATATATAATATATATTATATATAATATATATTATATATATCATATATATTATATATAATATATATTATATATATCATATATATTCTATATCATATATATTCTATATTATATATATCATATATATTATATATATCATATATATTATATATATCATATATATCATATATTATATATATCCTATATATTATATATATCCTATATATTATATATATCATATATATTATATATATCATATATATTATATATATCATATATATTATATATATCATATATATTATATATATCATATATATTATATATATCAAATATATTATATATATCATATATATTATATGTATCATATATATTATATATATCATATATATTATATATTATATATATCATATATATTATATATTATATCTATCATATATATTATATATTATATATATCATATATATTATATTATATATATCATATATATTATATTATATATATCATATATATTATATTATATATCATATATATTATATTATATATATCATATATATTATATTATATATATCATATATATTATATTATATATCATATATATTATATTATATATCATATATATTATATTATATATCATATATATTATATTATATATCATATATATTATATATCATATATATTATATATATCATATATATTATATATATCATATATATATTATATATATCCGAAATATTATATATTATTTATCATATATATTATATATATAATATGTGATATATATATAATATATCATATATATCATATATTATATGTATCATATATATCATATATCTTATATATTATATATATAGTATATATATTTTTTACATTATATATATACCATATATATATATATATATATATATATATACATATATACCTTTTCTGTTGAATAACAACACGAAAAAGCATACACACAATGATGATGACTTCCTTATTTCATGACCGGCCAATGATTTCGCTCCTTTTCTACTGCATCTGAAAACTCTACCTGTATTGAGAATGATAAGGCATGTACTCATACAGCACATTGGATGAAAGGCGTTCAGTAACCTATTTTTCAAATAACAAAATTGTTTTACAATTTCAATTGACGATTAAATTCCTTATTTTAATTTTTACAGAAACACATTTCATTATTAAGTTCCTTTTCCATATACAGGTATGTAAGCTAAACAATTTAAATTCCTTATTTCAATAACATTCTGTTTTTATTTTAAATTGTGACTGGAATGTCCAATTCCAAATCTTGCTTCACAAGTTCGAATCCTTGACAATCCTATTTCATATTTATATTTAACTGATTCCCTATTTTTTTACTTACATAAAAAGGGGATTTATGTATGTAACATACTTAAGGCTTTATTAAAGTTTGTACCTATTCCTATTCTATGGAGGCCAGACGCGAACGCAGATCCCACAATTGTATTATATCATCCCTATTTAAGTCAAAACATACTTATAAAATTATTCTCATGTACATCTATATCAAACACACTTGTAAAACACTTGTAAAAGTTATTTATTTTAAAATTCATTATTTCCATACTTTGCGGACAAGCCGCGAACGCAGACCCCACAATTTTAATTAATCACAGTTCTGCCAGATAAAACATACCCGTACCTGTGTCAAACTACATCTTCTATCATTATATGTAATCAGATTTTTGAAGTAGTACACCATCTAGGAGTATTCGTGACCAGACACACACACACACAACAAAATATTATAGATATATATTATATATATATCATATATATATATATATATCATATATAGTATATATGTATATATATATACATATCATATATACTACATACATATCATATATATATCATATATATTACATACATATCATACACATATCATATATATTACATACATATCATATATATATCATATATATTACATACATATCATATATATCATATATATTACATACATATCATATATATATATATCATATATATTACATATATATCATATATATATATCATATATATTACATAAATATCATATTTTATATATATATATATTTCATATATATTATATAGTATATATATCATATATATACAAATTATATGTACATTTAATATATATATATTAGTAATATAAATATATATATCATATATATTATGTATACATTTCTTATAAATTATTTATTATATATATCATATAGATATGGTATATATACCATATATATTATATAAAATATATATTATATAATATATACATAATATATATAGTATACATAAATCATATATATATTTTATATTATATATATCATAAATATAATATATATTATATATGTATATATCATATATATAGTATATATAAATCATATATATATTTTTTATATTATATATATCATATATATATATATCAAAAATTTTATATATATCATATATATATATATATATTATATCATATCATATTTATATATATCATAGATATATCATATATTATATATCATACATATATGATATTTTATATA
Source organism: Euprymna scolopes (assembly GCF_053919585.1). Taxonomy (NCBI): domain Eukaryota; kingdom Metazoa; phylum Mollusca; class Cephalopoda; order Sepiida; family Sepiolidae; genus Euprymna; species Euprymna scolopes. Next base: position 7,429,997 of record NC_136498.1, read on the forward strand.
TATCATATATATCATATATATATTATATATATCATATTTATATATATCATAGATATATCATATATTATATATCATACATATATGATATTTTATATATATCATATATATCATATATATATATATTATATATATCATATATTATATATATCATATATATTTATCATATATATTGTATATATCATATATTATATATATCATATATATTTATCATATATTATATATCATATATTATATATATCATATATATTTATCATATATTATATATCATATATATCATATCTGTCATATATATATCATATATATATATATTTTATATATATATCATATATTATATATCATATATATGTTATATATATCATGTTTTATATATATCATATATTATATATATCATATATTGTATATATCCTATATTTTATATATATCATATTATATATATCCTATATTTTATATATCACATATATATCATATATATATCATATATATATATGTATATCATATATATATATCATATGTATATATCATATGTATATCATATATATATCACATCATATATATCATATTATATATCATATATATATCGCATATATCATATATATATCATATATTATCTGTATCATATATATCGCATATACTATATATATATATATGATATATGCGATATATATGATACAGATAATATATCATATATTATATGTATCATATATATATATATCATATATATATATCATACATTATGTATATCGTATATTGTATATATATAATATATTATATATATCATATATATATATCAAAAATTTGTATATCGTATATATATATATATAATATATTATATATATCATATATATCATATTATATATATATCATATATTATATATATATATATCATATACTATATTAGCAAACAGTTAATAAAATATGTTAAAAACACTTTGAAATGAGTTAAAAACATATTTAATCTGAATAGGAAACACTAGATAAATGGATAGTCATTAATCCGCGGAGTTTCGAAGACTCATCTTGCAATACTTCCGACACAGCTGTATAAAAAAACCCAACTAGTACAAAATCCAGCCTCTTGAACTTTAAGAGTGAGTGCCCTCAACGTTATAAAATTTCTATAAGTAAAAATATTTTAAACCGTGCTAAGATGATTTCTTCTACGATAAAAGCACTACTAATTGAAATTAAAAATATCAAACAGGTTCTTATAAATAATTACTTTCCAAATTATATTGTTGATCAACAAATTAAACTATTGTTACAGTCCCCTTAAAACCTTAACAACAATACTATTCAATCTTCTAACACTAACCCTGTAGACATATTTTATAAAAATCAAATGACACCAAATTTTAGAGTGGAAGAAAAAATAATTAAAAGCATCATACATAGATATACAGCACCTCTAGAGAACAATTCTAAGATTAGATTTATTATATACTATAAGAAGTATCGAACCCAGAACTCATGGTTAAAAACTACTGCATTGTCAAGAATCCATTCACCAAATGACAATACAGCAGCCTCAGTACTGATATAATGGACTGATCCAACACCTCTCAAATGAATGGACTGTTACGTCTATAAAAAGACAAGCAAACTCTCCTCACGTGGGAGACAGAACTTAGCACTAAGCTGTCAATGGACGCTTAGAAATGTGTGTACCTTTTTACCTAAATAAACCCTTTCTGTACAACCCCAGTAATGACTTGTTATTCATATAATCTACGATATAACAACTGGCGACGAAGAATTCGAACGAAACTCACTAAAAAACAAAGCGAAGGAATAAGCACACAAGAAGATTAACGAGCAGAAAACTAAAGAAATCCAAAGAAGGAAGAGGAAAAAAAGAACTTCGACAGAGCCAACATTTAAAAAGTACGTGTTTCAGTCGGTTACAGTCCTAAAAAAAAAAAAAAAAAGAAATTGACATATTGAAGCGAACATTTTTTGAAAAGAATATTTTAAAAAAAAGTGTCCATTTCAAGTTTTATTCGACTGGAAGTATTTTTTTTTCTCTTCGGAAGGACAGTGTGCTTTTAATTCATTGAATTTATAGGACATATGAGTTAATCTTTTGTTTAATTGTGTGGTTTTGTAAAAAACAAAAACATTTTTAACATGGAGCAATTAGCGGAATTCACTAGAACTATGCAATCGGCATTGTTTGCACAACAAAAACTAATGGAATTACTTCAGCAACATCAATTGAAGCAAAGCGAAATACTACAGTATTTTAACGCAGCAGAAAGACTGTCATTTCACTTCTGAAGGAATAGCAAATTCTTTATCCGAATTTGTATACGAGCCGACAAATGGGTTAACTTTTCCGGCATATTTTCGGAGATACGAAAATATTTTTGCTAAGAGATGTCAGTCTTGGACAGACGAAGAGAAGATTATCCTTCTTCTTCAAAAACTCGGATCTCAGGAAAATACAAAGTATACGAATTTTATCCTGCCAAAGAAACCTGAAGATATTTCTTTTAGTGAAACAATAAAAATATTGTCAAACATTTTCAGTGAACGAGATAGTCTATTCTATACACGTTATAAATGTTTAAATATCACGAAGCAGGAGGACGAAGATTTTATTACTTATGCAGGGAAAGTGAATGCTCATTGTGAATCCTTTAAATTAAAAGACCTCAAAGAGGATATGTTTAAAAGTCTAATCTTTGTGCAAGGTTTAACAGCCTCTAAAGATAAGGATATTCGTTCAAGGATATTATCCATTATGAACTAAGACACAGAAATAACGTTATTAAAAGTTACGGAAGAGTGTCAGAAATTGTTAAATTTAAAGCAGGACAATACAAGCATCGAAGGAAAAAAATTTGAAGAAAAAAATATGAAAAAAAAAAATGGAAAGGGTGATGAAATGTGCACACGAAAAATCCTGTAAGACATGTGGAGGAAAAACCACTTCACTAAAGATTGTTACTTTAAATACAAAATATGTAACAAATGTAATAAAAAAGGCCATAAATCAACGGTATGCAGGAAAGGAAAATACCGAAAAGCAGAAATAAAGACCATTGGTTCTAAAAATGAGTCTAGGTGTGATAAAAGAAAATATATTAAAATTAAAATTAATGGCTGTAATGTGAACTGTCTTCTAGATACGGGAAGCGACATAAGTATAATTGACGAAGTAACTTGGAAGAAAATTGGGTTTCCAAAGTTACAAAATACAAAAAAATTGCCAGAAGTGTGTCTGGAAATAAACTAAAATTTAAGGGTGAATTTTTTACCAATGTGTCTCTAAAGGAGAATGCTGTGAAAACCAAGTTATATGTCGTACCGGGAAAAAATTCTAATTTGTTCGGTATAGACTTAATGATTCTTTTTAATTTATGGGGAAAACCCATAAGCTCATTTTGCAATAAAGTAAGTCTGGCGGGTTTAGAAAAGTCTAAACTACCAGGAAAGTTTATTGACGAATTAAAAAAAGATTTTAAAGAGGTATTCTCTGAAGGTTTGGGTTGCTGCACGAAAACGGAGGTGAAATTTGAACTGAAGGACGAGGCTAAACCAGTTTTCAAACCCAAAAGAAAGGTTCCATATTCAGCATTAGAAACTATAGAGAAAGAATTAAAGAGACTTCAAGATATTGGAGTAATAGAAAAAGTGGACTACTCTGAATGGGCTTCACCCACGGTTTACGTTAAGAAGAAAAATAATAAAATCAGGGTATGCGCGGACTTTTCGACAGGTCTAAATAATTGTCTCAAGGAGCATAACTACCCGCTTCCTACCCCAGAGGAAATTTTTTCGAAGTTAAGCGGAGGAAAAATTTACAAAAATTGATTTGTCTGAAGCGTATTGGCAAGTAAAAGTCCAGGAAGATTGTGCTAAGTACCTGACATTAAATACCCATAAAGGACTATTTTCACTAAAACGTTTGCCTTTTGGTTTAAAAGTAGCCCCAAATTTGTTCCAGCAAATTATGGATACAATGCTAGCAGGTTTGGATTTTGCTATGGCTTATCTAGATGACATCCTTATAAGAAGTAAAAATGTGGAAGAGCATAAAATCCACATTGGCAAAGTATTCTAGAGAATATCAAACTATGGATTGAAAGTGGCTCTCGAAAAATGTAATTTTGGGATGGACAAAATTGAATATTTGGGACAAGTGATTGATCGAAATGGTAGAAAACCTAATCCTAATAGGACTGAAGCAATCAAAAACATGCCTAGACCAGAAAATATAGTGCAGCTACAGTCATTTTTAGGACTAGCAAATTATTATAATTCTTATATCCCAAATAGGCATGAACTAAGAGCACCTTTAAACGAATTATTGAAAAAGAATAAAAAATGGCTCTGGACAAAAGAATGTGATGAAGCATTCCTAAAGATTAAAAAATGTCTGTTATCGGATTTAGCACTATCTCACTACGATCCGAAAAAATAATTAATTGTAGCAGCAGATGCGAGCGAATACAGCTTAGGTGCTGTGCTACTACACAGACTCAAAGATGGATCGACTAAGCCAATTATTCATACCTCAAGTTTTACAGAAGAGAATTTTAAAAGAATTCCACATGGGACATCCTGGAATCTCCAGAATGAAAGCACTAATGAGAGCATATATGTACTGGCCTGGAATGGATCAGGACATAGAAAAGATGATAAAATTATGTAAGGGTTGCCAACTAGCAGCAAAAGCGCCGCCCATTAAGACGCAACCTTGGCCTAAAACAGATATACCATGGACGCTGATCCATATAGATTACGCAGGACTTCTAAAAGGATATTATTACCTGGTAATAGTAGATAGAATGTCGAAATGGCCAGAAATTTTTAAATTCAAACGTCCTACAGCGGCAAACACAATAAAGGCGTTGGACGAGGTAGTTGGGCGTTTTGGCGTACCAAAAACAATTGTTAGTGATAATGGCACCATGTTCAAAGGTCAAGAATTTAAGATCTACTGTGAGTCACTGGCCATAGAGCATGTTACAACACCAACTTATAGCCCTCGATCTTACGAACAAGCTGAAAGATTTGTCGATACTTTTAAACGAGCGTTAAAAAAGAACGATAACCTCGACACTGAAGATAAAAGTCTTCAGAAATTTTTAGCAGTGTACAGGATAACGCCTAATCCGAATACAAATGCAAATTTATCCCCAGCGGAAATAATGTTTGCCAGAAAAGTGCGCTCTGTGTTCGACCGGTTAATTCCGAGTAAAAAAGTAAAAAAAAGTGTAAAAGATAATGGACGATACAAGATATACAAGGACGGGGATAAAGTTTTTTTCAACAATTATCGGGCAGGGAAGAGTTTTTGGGAAGAAGGCATAATCTCAAAAAGAATTGGAAGAATGGTCTACATTATAAAAGGTCAGACATTTTCCCACAAATAACATATAAACCAACTCAGACCCCGATATATTGAAATAGTTAAAAACAATGAAGTACCGATGGAAGTACTTTATGACATTTTTCACATAGAGCCTCCAAAAAAGGAAGCACCAGTAACTGAAAATACAAGTCACTCTCCAAAATCCAAAAATGCGCAAACGCAAATTTTAAGGAGAAGTGAAAGAAAAAGAAAAAGAACTGAATTTTTTGGACAAAGTCAAAAAAGAAAAAAATGGTGAAGCGAAATTCTAGGGAAGAATTTAGCTTGGGAGGAAGGTGATATAATGGACTGATCCAACACCCCTCAAATGAATGGACTGTTACGTCTATAAAAAGACAAGCAAACTCTCCTCACGTGGGAGACAGAATTTAGTACTAAGCTGCCAATGGACGCTTAGAAATGTGTGTACCTTTTTACCTAAATAAACCCTTTCTGTACAACCCCAGTAATGACTTGTTATTTATATAATCTACGATATAACACGTACTTTGCACCTTCTGATAGGACTGACTTCTTAGTGGTTAATGCAAGGTTCGGGGCTCTGACTATCAGGCGGATAACGTCAGCCCAGATAACACGTTTACCTCCAGCATCCTTACTAGTGATATGCCACAAGGACAGACATAGAAACAGAACATTTCCGACATCTCTAGCGACTGTTCACACAACATATTGCCAACCTAGAATACAGATTTTTCTTTGTCAGAAAAATCACTCATTAAAAAATAAGGAGTGAGGGAAAAATAAAGAGAAGCGAGAGTAAAAGGAGCTGCGATAACGCATCCACAATTCATTCTCTACTCTCTATTAAAACATGATTGCATTAAGTATTGCACTTAATAAAAGTCGAATTGGCGTGTATAAGGGGAAGTATGGTGATAGATCTCCCTCTCATTAACTGACAATTTATACAACTGCCTAATCTATTCATGCTAACAACTTGGCAGATATAATAAACAACATTATGGACGATAAAATCTATTAATAAATAAAACAATAAAAGAATAAAAATATAAATTAAATACTGAAATAAAATATAATTATTACCATTTGAATCTAAAAAGATTTTAAAAAATACTATTGCAACAACTTATCTCGAAAGAATTCCCATCTTCAAATGTAAAATGTTGAAGGAATTTTAGCTTTAAAAACTTAATCTATTATCCTCCTTATTCGACTTCCAGGTAGATTTGCATTATCGCTAATGGTAGATGCCGAAATCACTTACCACAAGGCTCGACCCGATTTAAGATCTTAGTAAAAGGAAATATAGCCAGGTTTATGGTTCTGAAACTAAAACACTTATTTTCCACCGAGCGTCCACAATTGTCGAGGACAGAGCAAAATGTCGATATACGCCAGTAGCAATTTTCCGAGCTGACGATGTAATTAGAATTTCGGTATTCTATTTGTGTGAAAATTACAAGGGATAAGAACTGTAATATAACATTTGCCAAAACGATTCTTTCTTTTGATGTAACCTACATTCTTCTTTCGCACAGACGTTCTATTTTAATACTGAAGTTAATGATCCAATTAGAAAAATGCCAATCTTCTTGAATAAGTTCCGTCCGTATCTTTGTGTTGCAAAGCTTCTTTCAGTTGTCTTTTTTGTATAGGCCACATAAATGTGGGTTGTTCGACTAAGCGTAAGTTTCATTAATACTGTATCAAAGTATACATTTGACAACTTGTAATCAATAACAAAATGCACAAACACGTAGTTTATATAAAAAGCATTAGAATCAAAGTATCTAATAAATCTGGGAAAAGGAGTGCTTGTTTTTTAACGAAATGTTTCTGAAATTTTGAGATAAGGATTGATAATTCGTATTATTTAGACTACTTTACCTCCTCTTTAGTGTTACTCTCATAACCTTCCGATCGATATATTCGTTTGTATGCGTTTTACATGAATTACTTTTTCAAATAAAACTGCAGGATTTAAATTTTTCGAATGCTCCTACCTTTAATTAATAAATAACAAACGTATTAAATGGCAATACTTAAACTGAAATACTGTTTACTAGCTAGAGTCGTGGAAATTCCAGGTAATGAAAAATATATTTAACCAAAAATATGTTTGATAAAGCAATATTTTTTTTTGATAGCGCAAAACATTTATTGGACAAAAAGTAAAAAAAAAAAAAAAACAACGTAAAAAATATTAGTTTATAAACACTGTTTTAACAAAATGGCGTCATTCGTTAATTTGATTTTATCTACGCAGTTTATCTATGATCTTACATTTGGTACGTTTAGAGTATTATAATAAGGCTGCGACAACAGAATATTCTTTTCATTCTTTTGAATCTCAGGTTAAATATCTGATGCAGTTAGACACACTTAATCAACCGAGAACCACACCCGTCTATATAAAAACATATTAGATATTAACAAATACATACTCAAGATTCAGAACAATAAAGGTAATATTCTGTTTTCACAGCCATAGTTATAACATATAATCGACGTGATCCTTGTCAAATTCCATATTGGCTAAATTAATCGCTTATTAATGTAGGATCCTTGATAGATAACAATAAAATATCCCACATAACAAGTCCGCCCTAATGCCACACTATTTCTGTTTGTAAAAATATGTCTGTCCTAAATTTATTAAATGGGGTTTCATAGCATGTGTGCTTGTGCGCTAGTTTGTAAATAAATAAATAAATATATATATATATATATATATATATTTATGTGTGTGTGTGTGTGTGTGTGGGTGGGTGGGTGTGTGGGTATGCGTGTATAATAGACGTTATCTTAGAATTGTTGGTTTTGGGCCAAATTGATGGTTGAATATTGTTAAATTTGCCCTCGTTTTTGTATTAAAAATCATCCATAATTATCCTTTATTTTACATCGATCGAATACCATAATACTTAGTTCGTTACACCTATTCATAACAAATGTCCACACTAAATATCAGCATGATTAATCCAGTAACTTCAGAGAAATATCCCAGATATTTTTGACTAATGTTTATTAATCTCTAACTGTGCGTCGAACGGATGCAACAACACTTAGTTCGCTGTGCATTATCACAATAAAACGCTATACAAAATGTCATCCAGATTGGACAAGTAGTTTCCCGAGACAAATTGAAGAGAATCGATCGAAATTTTGTCCTAACACACTCAGCGCTAAACGCGTAAATTGAATGAGACCCGTCCGTACGTATATCTAAAGTGATTCGAAAGGATACGACTGACTTGCAGCTCACTCGACAAACATTGATTCTAATCCACATTTCGTGACTAACAGAATTTTTTCCTTAATTCCCTTTCTTAATAGCAACATGGGCAGAACATGCCGCACTATTTTCGTCATCGTGAGAGTATAAAAAACGTGCAAACAAATAGTTATTTATAAACAGCCCAAACATATTATGGAATCTTCGCTGGTAATAAAAGCATTATTTAGTGGCTGCTTTCAAGAGCCGTATCAGAACAGGTTCATCTGGAAATAGCGTTGAAAGAGAATACATTAAGATATCTTTCTTCTTCTTACAACAGTGGAAAATATATTTGACTATTTTTATCTTCATGTTTCCTTATTCTCTATATTTTTGTTTCTAAATCATCGAGATAAACGTATAATAATATGCTAATAGTTCACATTAACTCGCCAGACATTTTTGTTTCATTTTCGGAACGTAATACTAATAGAAAAGGAAAGATCAATGATTTAAGGTTATTTTCTAATTTTTTAAACATTACTGATCGGAACAATTGAAATTTAAAAAAATGAAAAATTGTAACAATCAATTAAGAATACATTTTTTTAATTACTTTTTAATAAAAATAATACAAGTCCTAGGAATTGTAATCTTTATTTTAGAATATTTTTATATTTATGTTTGGGAACGTAGTTTAGTATTTGTAATATAATTAATTAAAACAACTTTTCATTGGTTTATAGAATGATGAGAAATCAATTCAAAATTTAATGTGTTGCTATCTATTCTTGAAGATTTTATCCAACAATAAATCATAAATATATTAGCATTTAATAAAATATTAAATATTGAAATTGGAACAATATTAACAAATAATATTTATTTTTAGTTTAAAAATTAGAGATTGTCTTCCTCTATCGCTTATAAAAATATTCCGAAAATGCGAAAAACAAAAAAAACGTACTCTGGTTAGATATTAAGAAAAAATATTCACACAAAAAATGCTTATTTGGCACTATCGAAGCTAATGTGATCCAGTGATAGAGTTAAAGGAGAGACGCTTTTTTCACGCTACATTACAATTTCCGCATATTTTCGACAGGGAACAGAAACGGAATTCAAAATATATACACTTTCATATAAAGTCAGTTTGTGTGTGTGTTCGTGCGTTCCTTCCGCGTGAGTTCCGAAACGGCTGAACCTCTAATTTACGAAATTCACACAAAGGATATTATATGTCTGGCAGTGTTCTAAGATATTTTTGTGCATAAATCCATCCGATAATATGAACAAAATCAAATCTAAAAAAATAGTCTTTTTTTTATAAAAATGATTTTTCATGGGAATATTTTACATTACACCGATAAAGGATAATAATAACATTCCATCAAATCATTTCTTTAAAAAAAATCAACAAATTTGTTGTCATCTGAAGATGTAGCATAGGGAAGGAACATTATAAGGATAACCTCTTAAAGCTCGGCTGCATCTCACGATTTTATTTTAGTTTGTTTTATTAATGAGTTCAATTTACGATAAGAAAAGATGTATCATTTAAAATCGCTGCAAATCATTTCTTCGTTTGAATATTTTAAAAATAAACATTACTCAGAAATGACTTTTACATGGCATTTATCGTCAAACCCAAATATCAGCTGACGTGCTATTATTAACAAACACGAACTGAATTGTATGAACGACATTATTATTTTTATTTATTCATTTATATTATTTTTTTTATTCCCATTAGACCATCGGGTAAATTATTTCTCGTAATATATCATAATCAATAGAGAATTGATTCTATACTTATGCATACACAATCTGCATCAATAAAAATATGTTTAAACGTATTATACGACCGGTCAACTAGTACCCAATAAATAGGCGAAGGATGACGCTGTGTATGTAATAAGTACTGGTGCCGATAAGCAATTTTCTAGCGGGGTAGAGATATCGCATTATTCTTAATAGCATCCTTTACAATGGTTTTTACGTATCTGTTTCTATCGATGATATTAGTCGATGGTAAACCGATGCTTATACACGTTTGACTCTTAAGTTATGCTGTTGTATTTTGTGGCAATCGACTTAAAATGTTGCAGTCAATACAGAAAGATTTTTTCGCAGAGTAGTATTAAATATGAGGTAGCTATATAGAATAAGGGCCATGCTATCGTCGAACGTTTTCCGGCAGCTTACGTAAATCGCTGAAAGTTGCCGAAACATTGAGCCAAAAAATCGCTGGAGCAGACGATATTTAAGAAAAGATTTTTTTTTTACACGGGGTCACCTTTTATCAAGGCCAGGAGGCCACTAAGGGATAAGGGTTATTGCGTGTACAGTAATCAATGAGATAGTATTGTAGTAATCATTAGTATTGGAGATTTAGAGTGTCTTACTTAAGAGGGCGGTTTGTCAGGAATTTGTTTATGTTTGATTTGAAGACATCCAAGTTGTAGTCAGGTGAGAAACAGGCAAACGGAAGAGAGTTTCACAGTCGTGCACTTCTGAGAAAGAAGCTCTGCTCATGGAATCTACGTTTGGATTTAGGCACAGATAAAGAGTGGGGAAAATTATTGAGTAGTTTCAGCCAGACGGGTGTTTCTCGTGAAAGATTGGCGAGGAGGGACGAGAGATTGGAGCTCAGACGAGCACTTGCCATGGAAATAACGATAGAACAAAGACAGGCTCGTAACGTCTCTTCTGTGAGAGAGAGGCTGCAGGGAAGAGAAAAGGGCATCCCCCACTAAACTACGAAGTCTATTTTGTACTTTGTCAAGGCAGGATAGGCTGTTTTTAGCAACTCCTGGGCAAATATGGCAGCAGTACTCCATCCTTGGACGTACTTAGACGTACTTTATTTACTCTCCTTAGTTTTATACAAAAAATATTGAAATGTTAACATGCCAATGTTCACACGAATGTTACCTACTAATGAGTTTTTTTTTTTGTTTGGATTTTTATTTATTTAAAATGTCGTAAAAATTGTCAAATAAGTAATAACTATATTTTCGTCGTAACAACAAAAATAATGTATTTTTTTTTTATTTTCGATTAATTATATTCCTAACAACAAATAATACATTTTATCATTTAAAAAATTGGCAGGCTTTTTGCTCGAAAAAATATGGCACTTTCATTCGGCAATTTCCGGCATTTTTCGGAAAAATATCCGCCTATGTGTAAAAAGGAAAAAAGGCTACATGAATATACTAGATATTCTCATCGCCATAATGTCGCCATAGTTAAACCAGCCTGATAACATCGTCTATTAAATTAAATGACAGAAGAGGGAGGATTCAATTCAATTAATTCGTGGCATTAAATATTTAGATGGTGAAGAAAACTTAGATAAGTCAATTTAAAAAATAACACGACAAAAAGAAGTCTTTTAAAATTGTTTCATTCGTAATAGAAGGTCATCGAAAGAAAAACATAATAAAAATGGTTGATACACTTCGCCAATAGGTAAACGCCCACTTGCCAATTTGACCGAGAGAAAAGCGAAATTGGAGTTAGGACGCCGATCGATTAATATTAAGAAAGGAAGCAATAACGAGTTAGACTTGCTAAATCTAATAGAACAGGTGCCAAATTGGGCCAGACTAGATTCTATACTATTGCACGGCGTGTTCCCGCCGATTTCAAACCACAAACGAAAAACAACATCATTCTAACGTGTCTAACGAGTCATATACGTGAAAACTGTTAAATATTAGTTTTTCGAATAACGTAAAAATATAATAAATGCACATTATTGGTAATATAAATTTATATATTTTTTTCATTCTGTTAATGTTTTACAAACAGATTGGCAATAAGAAAGAACACACTTAGGACATGTTTATACATTTTTTTTTTACCTCAGTCCAGTAGTATTACTGTAAAGTAGCCATTCCACGAATGAAAGAAAAAGTAATTTTTCATTTTAAACAAAAGCATTTATACCTTAACTTTCGGCACCACTTAAAAAGTATTCCACTGCCACATGTCTATTAAGCTTGATATTGTTTCTCCTTCCTCCAACTTCATGCTGACAACAGCGGGCTTATTCTCGTCCTCGCCCTTACACGTCCACTTTGCTTCTCGTCAGCACGTGGTAAACTTTTTTCTTCTTCTCTCTCACACTTTCTAATTTGCATATGCGTGTTTTTCGACTACTGCTGCTGCAATTCTCCCACGCGCTGATATGCACTACGTTCCATAACAACGTTGATATGAGGAGATACTAATCGAGATAATATCAACATGGGACTATGTGAGAACTTGGCCAGTGAGACCTCTGTTCGTGTTATATTTAAGCTTCTGTGAGTTATTGCAGTCAGGGAAACACAGGGAACAGATTATAAACTCTAGTAGTTTGAGAGAAGGAACTATTAGAGTAGATGATTTTCCGCTATTTAGGGACTTCTCTGTGGAGACGTGGGTTTTTTCTCGTTGTCGCTTTAGTTGGGCGTATCCACATCGCGGGGACACACATGCTTGTAAAACACATATAGGGATGCAACCTCGCAGTGATAGGACAAGAGTTGAAGCTTGCTCATAAGAACAACTCCTATTAGATGTGATACACTTTTTCAGTTCATGTGTAAATTATATTAAATTATAGAAAGATACATATCCCATGCTTAACTTAAAAATTGATTCCTTCTTGATTACGTGTCTATGACGTCAGACACAGCCAAACATCTTATTTCTTACGCGAGCCACATCGTTATTTACTCAACCAAATTATAAATTTAGTTTATGTCTTTCATCTATTACATTTTTCTTTCAACCAAATTTCTCAGTTAAATATTTAACATAAATATTGTAACTAACATTTTTTTCTTTAAAACATTTTTCTGAATATCCTCTTTACCGAAATAATTTTACAATTATAAGCATTGTTCTGACCTATAATACTGCCCGCCACAATATAACTGATACTACTGTTGTATAGCTGGATGTAGTCATATTTAAGGGATAGGATAGGATGGGGACATTCATATTGATGAGGAGAGAAGATACATTTATACTTTTACAGTTCTTTTATATAGAGGGGGAGAGAGGGTTGATATAGGGGAGGCACATACTTTTAAGAGTTACATAATAACGACGAGGGAGACAAAGTTCATATCAAGGATGTTTCACACATTACCTTTTGCTGTTGAATGATGACACAACACAGTTTTACAAAAACATGATAACTTCTTTGTTATCCGATCGACCGGTCGAAGGATGATGACGTCAAGGAATTCAAAGTCGTTTCTACATTTTAAATGTTCTGCCCCTTCGCTTCTAAAGGAACCCTCCTCTGATTATGTCAGCTCTGCCCGATCGACACGGCTGATTGTTCGATCCGGACTCGACTGCCTGACTTCCCAACTGCCTCTGATCTTTGACTCACTAGCTCGTATATTGAGAAATTCCCATTATGCTATGATGTCATGTAGCGATTCAAAACGTTGCCCACTCATGTGGGGAACTCACGTGGCCTAAACATATGTGGTTCAGCACATGTTCCCAAACACATTTCTGCAGATAAAGACTTCTCTGTAACCTATTTTTTAAACTAACCTATTTTCCATATATTTTTAAATTGCATTGATCATTATTTTTTTAGCTAACCCTTTTTTAATTTGGTTTTCATAAAAGAATTAAACAATTAAATCCTTTTTACAAACAAACATATCTAAACTATTTGATCTGAAATTGAACAGAATCTATTTCTGGACCTTGCTTACAAAGTTCGAACCTCGGTCTATCCTAATCTCAGTTTCAGTTATCTAATGTTTTTCTTATAAGAAAAGGGGAACCTTTTCCTTGCAACACTACGTTGTTATCATAGCTAAAGTCTACAACATAACATATATGCATGTATTCTTTTAAAACCAAAAATATGGTGTTTGATTTGTTGCTTTGTTTTTTTTCTCGACAATTGTGCTCATTTTATATGTATTTAACAAAATCTGATGGGACGAATGTCTGCAACGTTCGATTCATTAACGGAAATACGTTGCCCGGTCGTAAAATACGCATGCATTATATGTTTATTTATACAGAAACTGAGATATTTTTATGCGTAAGTTGATTAAACGTGCTCCTATACCTAAACACACACATTTTAAGGTAAAATCGATTCAATTTTTTTATTCTCTTATTTATTTGACGGGAACTCAAACGGTATCGAATGAAGCAGGGCTTTTAATGTTTTCTTCTGAGCAATCTACAATTTTGCAAATGCTTCTGTAGTGTCAGTCACTCAATGATGAATTGCAAGGTCAAGCTAAACTGAGAATAACTGATAGTTGCCAAAGCTGAAATTAAAGAAAATATATTTAAAATTGGCCGCTTCTAAAAAAATTACTTAAATCATTTGTTTTAGTTTACCATTTTTTCTGAGTAACTTATATAATAAATAATTTACTTTTAACTTGTAATTTATAAACATTCTCATATTAATCAGATTAAAATACCCATTAAAAGTCTAACTATTGAAATCTGGGAAGTGACTTTATAAGTTCATTGTGGATGTAATTATAATACTCACATATCCTAAGTATATGATTATTTATATTGGAATCAGAAAAGCACTTTTTTAGACCATCTGGCGAACTTTCCGTTAGTGATACACATCCCTTGTACATCATTGTCAGCTTATAATAACTATCTTTCTTGTATATCATTTAATCTTGTTTAATGAAGTTCTAAAATCAAACTTAGCGTCAAACTGAAAGTAACGTATCGTTGATATTTTATTATAGACCACAATATTACACGTAATTCTATTTTCTTGCTAAGAAAAAAAGCGTATCAGTCGTTTCGTTTGAAGTTTCGTAAGACATAAAAAACTAGACATACTTTAAACAAAATAATCAGATCAACTATTTTGATCGATACAAGGAACATTATCCATGGAATGCAGATAAAAATGTCTGATAGCAATTATTGAAAATAAAAAAAATGACATTTACAGAATACACAAACAAAAACAGGAAAAGTAAACTTGTTTAATGTAATGTGCTTCCCTCAGTAGTAAATGTCTCTCCATTTTCTCTGATGATAATGAAACGAATTAAAGACGTTATCCCAATGAGTTCCGAGTTTTATGATGAGGATGCTACAAAAGAAGTGTCCTCAGACTCCCGTTTCGGCAAACTGATTCGGATAAACGTACAAGTTTCAAAGTAGTTTTCTCTGAGACTATGGTATGAAACATTAAAAAACGATTTACACCCTTCTGAAATTGAACCGGAAACTTGTGATACCATTCACTGCTACTAAGATTAAGCTCTTTCCTGAGTTTCACAGAAATATGTCCAATTCGGCAATATTCACCAGAAAACGGTAGGAGGTTACATCGACCGAAACATTTTGAAAATCACACTCAAGATGAGAACAGTAGTTCGATGAATCCAACTAATACGATGTAACTCTTGCACATTAAAAATTACAATAAACCTTCTCAATCACATGTCTAATAAAACCTTAGCGGAGAGCTCTTCGGCTTCACATTACTATTCTAAAAATGTACTAACACTTGACATTATCTTGTATCTTTACAAAAACATTATCTGCCCATGCATTTGTGTATTGCTTCTTCATTTGGTTTGAGGCATCTGCCGCTGTTCCATCACTCTTGGAGCTGGTTCCCCCCAAATTATCCTAATAAGTTCCTTATTAGTAAAGCTCTGACCCGTTTCCGATCGCCGTGATTTTGCATCGCTGTCCCTGTTTTCAATTACTTTAATCAAAGGTGCTCTTATTGACTCAATACTTGTATCTCAGCGCGTACATATTACCCGCTAGGAAAACAAGCAGCAAACTCGCAGCCTTTTACTTTTGAAGTTGGTAGATGCTAGAAAAATGAGATTGCAAGACGTTAGAAACTGCGTTTATGTTTCAATTCACTGATTGTACTAACAAGCAAAAGTTTAAATGTAGTATTAAACAAAATCACATTCATATCCCTACATACTGCTACTAAGATCTAGCTCTTTCCCGAGTTTCATAGAAATATGTCCAATTCGGCAATATTCACCAGAAGACGGTAGGAGGTTACATCGACCGAAACATTTTGAAAATCACACTCAAGATGAGAACAGTAGTTCGATGAATCCAACTAATACGATTTAATTCTTGCACATTAAAAATTACAATAACCCTTCTCAATCACATATCTAATAAAACCTTAGCGGAGAGCTCTTCGGCTTCACATTACCATTCTAAAAATGTACTAAAACTTGACATTATCTTGTACAACATACTGCTAGTATAGCAATAAATATTAACTGTGTACATCCAATCCTTAATTTTATTTCACGTCCCACCCATGCTTAAAACGAACCAAAAATGATATGAGCAAAGTTTCGATCTTAGAACTGACATTATGCTTTCTAAACACCTGCAGCAACTATTTGTTTAGCTATATCAACTGTCGACAATTTTTCGTATTATTATGTGTGCCTAAAATTAAACGAAAATTACGTGAGCAAAGTTTATTTCTTAAAACTGTCAGTCTGTGAAACAATCATGTAAAACTACTTCCCAACTGACTATAACATGTTCGTTTTTTTTAAGTCTCAAATAAATTAGTTCCTGTTGAGCAATTCTCTAATAAACCATTACTAATCACCATATTTTTGTCTCAGTGTTACTAAACCATCTTTATTATCCTATCGGGCGGGTTGCCCACACCAAAATGATTCTTTCATTCTCTATGTCTTTAATTTCCATGGACTTAAAAGATCTTCTAGTTTATTCTGTCAATAATTTTGTGTATATCTTGCCAGGTCTTCCTCCTGTAGCGGTTCAGTGTTTAGCATCCCACAGTACGACATCTCTGATGACCTCATTTTTTCTTCTGTAGCAATGTCCGGCATATCATGCTATTCTTTCTCTTATTACTGAAGATATCCTGGACAGCCAACCATGTAGAAGATTAATAGGTTGTGTGTTTTCCAGTTTGTAATTCAACACTGCCCGGAGAATTCTAGTGTAAGTTCTCTCTAACTTACTTTCAAGTTTTTTTTTTTTTACTGAGAGTCCATGCTGGTGAACCATAAAGCAGCACCATCTCATCTACGGCTCTAATTTATTTTTCCTGATCTGTTCCGAGAGGGCAGATTTCCGTATAACTTTCAGTCTAACAATACAGAACTCTTATCCTAGATATTCCTCAAGAAGGTGATAAATGGTAGCCAACAAATAAAATAATGGCTTTCGTGGGGTGAACAAGTGTGAAAAAAAAACGATGTCTTTCCCTTCCAAAACACATAATATCGTTTGTTCCTTTTTATTTCTCTATTTTGTCGGAATACTATTTTCATTATTTTCATCATATATATATATATATATATATATATATATATATATATATATATATATATATATGTCTATATATATTTATATAAAATGGGTTAAGAAATTCCAACGAAAGAAAGATGTTTATTTAAATAAGAGAGTAGTCACCAACAATGTATTTTTTTAAATTATTTTATTATTCCTTGTCTTGGTTTTTAGTTGAGAATTATGTTTGTATCATTGTAATAATGTTTTTAAGTCATTGAAATCATTAAAAACATTATTACAATTATCCAAACATAATTCTCAATGAAAAACCAAGACACGGAATAATAAAATAATGTTAAAAATACACATTGTTGGTGACTACTCACTTATTTAAATATATATATATATATATATATATATATATATATATATATATATTGTTTATTGTATTACCGTCTTATCTGCTTAGTTACACGTGTTTTTGTTACTGAATCGTGTTAACGATCCAGAAACATCGTCAAACTTGACTAGAAGTCGGACAAAGTGGCTAAATCGTTAACCCGATTCCGTAACATAAACATGTGTAACTGAATAAATAAAACAGTAATGCAATAAAAATTATTTTTGCTCTGCAATAGTATTGAGCACTTTCTTCAGGTTTGTTCCACTTATCATTTTTGATTATATATATATATATATATATATATATATATATATATATATATATATATATATATAACCTAAGTCCCATACATGGATCAAATAAAAAAGAGAACAAAGGCAATACGTAGGGCAGGAAAGGCTAAAGTAAAGGAAAATCGGGACTAAACATAATCTGCAATACACTGTCTAAAAAACAATAATAATTCTTAAATAAGTGAAAGTAAAATATGAATTCGATTTCAGTTAAATATCCATTTAAATAATTAAACTAAAAGAATATTATATGTGATTAGGATACTTTTTAATAAAATTATTAGGAGATTAAGATCTATTCAAAGCTAAACTAAAATTATACTTCACTAAGTTCGAGAACTGTTTATTAATACTAAATTGTCGAATGCTAGATTAGTAAAAGTCTGTTGAATGTGAATTTTAAAATATCACTTACAAAATAATAATTATAATAATATTGATAAATAAAAATATATGTAGACGTAAGGACTAATTAACTTATGATTAGATATTAAGCAGAAATTAATTATATGATTTTATAACTGTCGATTGAAATCGTGTTAATACTACAATCTTATATTCAACGTATTATTTAATTACTTTATAATATACACTGAAGTAATCAGAGAATAATATTAAGTGAAATACGTTAGAACTGTATAAAATGTATTTTTAGTAATGATGGAAATCGTTAAGTATGATAAAAGCATAAATGATAAACGTTCTAAGTTGATATATCCACGTATTTGTTCAGGGGGTAATAAATCTCATACTAAAAAGTAAATATATTTTAACTTTTTCGATTAAGGTAAACAACTGACAGTAAAAGATTATTTAGCGAAATTATAAATCCCACCAAAACGTAATTATGGGTTTGGAATAAACTAATAATAAAAATTATAATTGATAAAGTAATAAACTTGATTATAACAGTTAAGTGAGCTTAATTATGTATAGTTTCAAATTGAAATTAATAAATAATTAAATATAGCCGGAAATTGTAAACAGTTAGTCTGTTTCCTATATGCAAACATATACATGGCTAACTCATCTAGCACTAACATCACACCGCACTGCCGTTAGGGTTCAAATATACCAGAACGTCGTATATTCTAGTTGTTTAGAAATCTGACTGCTAAGACATCAGCATTCCATCTCTGTCCGCTGCTTCCATGACTATTTACATGCAGAGGTTTAAATGTTATGGGAATAGTCATCTACTTCATGTGTCTTAAATAATAGCTACTTACGTTCTAGTGGCAATGCTTTTTTTTCTTAAGCGAATAAGAGTAAAAACTAAATATGCACGCCCAAATCGTTTTAGGTACACTCTGTTTATATTTAAATCCGTTTTTAGTGAACATTTATTTGCATAAAATGATTCCGTTAAGTGTACACCTATTTTCCCCGACACATTCCTTAACTGATATAAATTAAATTGATAAAAATAAATGACAAACATAAAAACAACATTGCATTTGATGCTGACAATCAGGAGGTAACATTTCTTCCCAGCTTTAAAAGCCGGAAGTACGGGACGACAACCCATGATTAAAATGTTAAACAGAAAAGAACCTTCTCTCTATACTTTTAACTGAAATCTTAATGTAATTAAATAAGACAGGTGGATGGATTGTGGATTCGTGAATTCAAAGCGTCGTTTCTAAAGGCACAAAGAAAACACAAAACTGTAGAAAATGGAATTCATGCAAATTAAACGCGGAGTTTAATTACTTAAATTCACGTCCAGCATTTATAAACTAAAGTGATATTTCGATTGTTTTATTGAGGTGCATATTTTCTTAATCTTAAGTGAATTAACATCTTAAAATCGTGACTGATGTTCGACGTTGCAATGCTTACTGTTATATTTTAGTGAACATACATTATGAAGTTCGTTTGTTAAAACAAGGAAGACAGTCTGGTCATACTAAGGAAGATGGATCACGAGTTTATTTTGTTTATAGTGTAGCTGGTTTGCACAGAGACAACTTCAGCTCTCGCTCCAACCAGCCTGATCCGGTAGTAGAATATGATCGAACCAGATGGATTTCAGGTGGTATGAACGAACTGATTAAAGTGTCGACGTGTTTCTATATACAGTGCGTGGTATTCCAAAATGAACAACCATTTTGTACTGGCAAAAATCAACGTTGCTTAATGTCGGATATTTTACAAAAAGTCGTGTGCCAACGCGATCATGCCATATTATATTTAAATGACTAATGTGAAATCGCTAGAAGTCAAATATGACGTAGTCAAAATGTAAACCTAAAACCTATGCTTTCTCCGGTTTAGAGATTCAGTTAAATTATTCGATTATTATTTCATATTCATTATATGTTTACGATTTAACGATTTTTATAACGCATAGCATGGTAACTGTAAAACTTGTACTACAGTTTTAATCTAGAGTGTCATTTTAACAATGTATCGGTCGATATAACCAACTGCCTTCCTCTTCGGGTTATCTTGTCAGAATAACCTGTGTCGTAACGGATGAATTACTTGGTGCAATTAATCTCAAAACTCTCGTGGATGTTAAATGTTCAATGCATTGTGCGGATAGTACTCAGAAATACAATTGTGCCTCCTATCTGATAATTACTGATGGAACGAGGACATGCTACCCCCTGGATTAAATAAAAATTTTTACTTGAAATTCAATGAAAAAAAAACATTGAATTCGACAGAGGTATTCGCGAATTCGACAACATACACCTGGAAATAAATCCGAGTTGAAGATTTGAAGTTAGATTGATCGAAACCTTGTGAAAATAACATTCGAGATGAGACCAGTCGCCTAAAAAATCCAAATCAATCATCATCTTAAAAATTCAGAAAATATAACATTTACAATTTTGTGACTTTATTTGAAGATAATATAGGCTAGCTGATGATGTTACATTTTTATTCAGCTACAAATCTGCTTACGCCATGATATAATATTTGTATACAAAAGTTTGGAAAACATTGCCCTGCGACCGTTCATCTTTTTACTCATATATGACCGTCTAAAATGTAATAACAAATAGTATTGTATTATTTGCAATCTATTTAGAGTAATTAAATGTTTAATATTGATCGGTATTTATATTTAGCGTGAAAAAGGTGGCTTAATATATACCTCATATTTATTACACCTATCACCCATGAAATTTGGCTTCCGCCCCCTATTCAACTTGTCTGACCTTCATTAGACTCTATAAAAGTAGATGGCAATCTCAGTATAGGTCTTTCGTTCGATAGCTTCGCGGGGCATCGTGATAATCGTACAATACCATTTTAGTGTTAATCTTTTACTTAAAATATTAATTTAAATACAAAAATAAATTATCTATACAATATTTCTCTTCGCATGTTTGTCCGTCTTACGTGTCTCGGAAACTACTGCGCCGATGTGACTGAGGATTAGTATGGACATTTGGTATGATGAAGTGGCGCGAACTATGTATTATTATATGCGTTGTATAGGCACCTAGGGATTGATAGGGATTAGTCACCTCGATACCATAATTTATTGGAGGTGTTTTCTCCGAAACTTCTTGGCCGATTTGGTTGACATTTCGTCTGGACATTCGTTATGATTGGATGAATCGAAGTAAATATTATTGTTTCCGTTTAGCGTCGAGTTGTGAATTAATAGGAATAAAAACTAAAGTACTAATTAACACAAAATCTAACAACATTGGCCCATCATTTTTGCCAAAAACATTCTAAATAAACCGAGTATAAATCTTTGTCATTTTTAACTACCTAAAATGTATAGTGTCACATAGTTTGCAACTCAACACGCTGGGTACTGATATTGGCTGCTAAATAAGTAGAGATTTTAAAGACGATGCCATATTTCCAAATGGAAATCATCTCAGAGTTATAAATAAATATTCCATAATTAACGATATAATGTATATTTTAAATAAACAAAAAAATCAAATGTGCAATATTATAAGAAGTTTATAGCAATGCAGGGAACAGAGTGTTTAAATGATGTGATGTATGAACAATTTTGTTAATAAATATGCATTTACAAATTGTTTCAAAATGCTACAAAAGAAAGTGAGTGCAGATCATTGCGATATTGTTATATGCTGTGGAAGGGTGTGTATTCGGTATATATATATATATATATATATATATATATATATATATATATATATATATATATATATATATATGCACGGGTGTATATGTGTGGTTTTTCTATAATGAGTGTTTTTTAACTTATAAATCCGAAACGATCTGATATATAATTCATTGTGTATCGAGACCTCCTTCAGCCAACCCTTTTATAGATTAATGTTTGCAACGGGAGAAAAAAACATCGTGTCTAAAAACTGTTATATATATATATATATATATATTTATATATATATATAATTTTAAGACAAGGTGTAAACAAGAGACATTCATGGTTGTGTGTTGGAACACCAGCAAAAACACATAACTCGAATGTCTTTTACATGCGTCCTGAAAGTATAAAAGGTGCTTTTCTCCAAAAGTGACAACGCTCAGACATGAAATACATTTTAATAGAATCATTTATTCATTACCGGGTTCATGTTCAGAGTTGGCACGGTTTGTATAAGACTGCATTTTGTTACGTCTGACTTTCATGGCCATCTTGTTAACAAACCGCGTCTGTCAGCTAAGGAATTGTGTATCGAAACAATCTGCCGCGTAACCAAAACTCTACATCCCAAAGTGTTTCTAATTCATTACGTCATCACTAGACATGCATGGTATTTCCACGTATCTTTGTCTATATAATGAGTTACTTCCATCTATAACATTTAGTACCGTTACTCTCCCGTCTCGACATCACTTAAAAATCTCCTGCCATCGTTCATCTCGGCTGGTGTACACTTTTCTTCTCCGTAACCAGCCATTTTTCGCCTTTGTATTTACACGTCTATTTTATATGACGTTGGCTTAATTTTTATTCCTTTATCACGTGGTGTCCTTTTTCGCATTTTCTTGTCGCGCCATCTCGCGCACACTTCTTAATTTGCATATGCACGTTATTGACTATTGCTGTAACTGATAATTTTGAACGCCCTCAGATGCGCTATGTTACAAATAAACGATCCGTGCAGACACTTTAGAGAGGTTACGCACTGGGTTTGGAAAGTAAACAGAAGAATAAAAAAGTTAAGCCTACAAATACAAAAACATTGTTTCATGCACGAAAACACGATTCAACACATGAAAACATCACCCCTCTTCCCTGCAAACACCCTCTCACAGTTATTTCTTAAAATATTATCATGACCTTTCTTCAGAACTTTCTGGAGTATTCTGTGCTCAAACTCATTTGATTCGCTGGCCTAGTGTTCCCCGTCAATTTGCTGTTTTTATATCTAATTGTAATACATATCTCTATTCCAGAAGCTTCCTTCCGAGAAGTGCATGTATCTAGAACTCTGCTGGCTTATTTCCTCTTCTGTACAACCGATAAACTTGATCTTTTCGAGAGTGAGGTGAATAGGCATCTTCTGTCTTTTCGATAACAATTTTTTAAACTTGCTCTTTACATTAGGTGGCTTCACACCTTGTTTGTAGTGATTTCCATTAAACAATTTAAAAAAGTTTACACAGAGTGCAAACATTAATATTTATATAGATAATGATTTTCCCTTGTTTATGAAAATCGCTCCAGACATGGAATAAACCAATTAATGTATGAAGCTATTAAAGAAAACTATCACTATGTAAAAAATAGCAAACTATTAGTGTAATGGATAGGTGCCGACCTAGAAAGCAATAATTCTTCCCTCCTAGTCAGAAATATCGCTATGGAATGCGAGAATTAAAAGACAAAATAAAGGAGGCGAGAGTTCCGAGGCTGGTAAAAGTAAACCTAGGCCAACTTTCTACTGTGAAAATTATTATTGCGTATATTCTTTCTCTACACGTTATATAATAGTGTTTTGGTCAGAAAATCTGTCATTAAGAATTCATATTAGTTCCCCGACATTTTTCTTTCCTTCATTTCCAATTCATTAGTTCGCATTCTCAAGAAGGCCGAG
>NC_136498.1:7459537-7489537 GCF_053919585.1 Euprymna scolopes
CTCCTCACTAACGTGATGTACTTGCAATAACCATTATCCCTGAGTGGCTTCCGGGCCTTGAAAAGTAGTGATCACTGTGGAAAAAATATATATATATATATATATATATGTAAATATATATGTATATATATAAATATATATATATATATATATATTTATATATATACATATATATTTACATATATACATATATATTTATACATATATATTTATATATATGTGCATATATATTTATACATATATATTTATGAAATAAAATGGAGGTGGAAGGACCTGGATACTCAACGTTTCGCCCGATCTATGCGGGCTTCTTCAAGAGGGATGGTCATTGACGAGAGAGTCGGAGGATTGGGGCTATATATAATGATGGGGGAGAGCAGCGTGTTTCTTTATGTAAATTAGATGTCATATATACATGTATATACATTTTATGAGAGAAGAACTAATTAGAGTAAACTAGTGTAGTGGATTACGTCTAAAAGATAAAATATTGTAGAGATTAAAAATTGTGGTTGGAAATATAGCGGTGATTGATTAAATAAATAAAATGACACGAGATTACGAAAGAATTTTTTTTTTTTTTAAATTAGAAATAATTGAATTGGGATAAAATAGCGCAGTAACTTAAAATATGGTATCTAAAAATAAGAATAGGAGGTGATAAAATGGAGTCTAAAAATAGATAATGATAAAATACAGTAAATAAGTAAAATAAAAATAAAATTAAGTGAAATTACGAATTTTGTTGTTTTTTTTTTCGCGTTTAACCGGTGTCTAAGTTGTTTTCTTTGATAATTATTTTCGACAGAAAGGGAGCAACGTGGAAAAAACCATTTCTTTGCTTAATTATATTGCTGGAATGGGAGATTATAGCTGACTCAATTAAACGTCGTGTGGATCTGTTATGTATGTGTTTAAGGAAAGTTGCTTTGTTAAAATCAAAATGGTGGTCGTTTTCCATGATGTGACAAAATATGGCGTTGAGTGTATTGTTTTTTACATCTCTTTTGTGTTCATATATTCTTTTATTTAAATTACGTTGAGTTTCTCCTACGTATATTTTTCCACAATCAAGGCAGGGTATGGAATATATTCCGGCTTTGGTGTTAATGTTGGTGTTAGTTATAATTTTACGTGTTAGATCGCTAATTGTTAAAGAGTTTAGTTTTGTTATTTGAATGCCTGTCTTATTTAGGTTCTTATATATTGTGTCGTTGTTTTTATTAGTTGGTAATGTTAATTGTCTGTTGTGTATCTGGCTATTTAAGGAATGGTCTCGGTTTCGGTTATGGTAAACTTTTAGTGCTTTTCTTTTTGTATTTGCCAAAAAATGTTGAGGGTATTGCAAGTTCATGAATGTACGTTCGATATACTCAAATTCTTCCACGATGTATTCTTCACTACATATTCTCAGGGCCCTAAGAAAAAATCCTATTAGAATACCTCTTTTTACTTTATCATCGTGATGAGAGTAAAAGTGTATGTAATCATTTTTATTCGTGACTTTCCGATGGACTTTAAAACTTAGATGATCATTGTTATTTATGATGTTGATGTCCAGAAAAGGTATGGAGTTGTTATTTTCTCTTTCATACGTATAATTAATAGTGGGTTCAATCTTGTTTAATTTATCAGTGATATTCTCTGTTTTGGAAGATATAGGGAGAAAAATTAAAATATCATCAATATATCTATAGTAGGAGGTACCCTTGGGCAATTTATATTTCATGGGTCCGGTTTCGATGAATTCTAAAAATAGACATGCCAAAACCCCACTTAGAGGGTTACCCATGGGCAGTCCAAATTTCTGTTTGTAGCAGAGTCCATCGAATGTGAAATATGTCATGTCAGTGCATATACTTATAATTTTAATTATATTATCTATCGGCAAAGGTAATTTAATTTTTATTTTATTTAAGTGTTTTGAAAGAAGGTTGAGACATTTCTTGGTAGGGATATTGGTGTATAAAGATTCTATATCGAGACTATTAATGGTTTTATTTTTCATATCTATGTTTTTTATCTTATTAAGAAGGTCGCCAGAGTTTCTTATATGGGAATTGCTAATTGTGCCCAATAATGGCGTTAGGAGTTTTGTGATCGCTCTTGTTATCTTATGGGTGGCACTGCCAATGCCAGAGATGATTGGGCGTATTGGATTATTATTATTTTCATGTGTTTTGGGTAAACCATATAAGGTCGGGATTTTAGGATGGTATTCTATATAGGTAGTCCATATTTTATCATTATGTATTAATTTCTTGTAAGATTTGTTAAATTTGTCAATTTCTTTATGTATTATTTCGGAGGTAGTTTTTTCATATGTGTGTTTATCTTGTAATAGTTGAAGTATTTTATTTTTGTATTCAGTTGTTTCCATTATTACAATCCCCCCACCTTTGTCAGCAGGTGAGACGATAATATTATGGTCGTTAGCCATGTGTGATAATGCATTTATGTATCGTTTTGGTAGGGTAATATCCCTGGTTTGGGCGGTGGTCGTGGATATTATACCCTGGATGAAACCTTTCATAAAGTCGGTATCTTCGTGTTTATAGTTTCGAGCGATTGTGTTGGTTGTTATCTTTGGATAGATTCCCGTTGCAAATTTTAAACCAATTTTTAACCAATGACCATCCCTTTTGAAGAAGCCCGCATAGATCGGGCGAAACGTTGAGTATCCAGGTCCTTCCCCCTCCATTTAATTTCATATCGTCGGATTTAATCCAGCTCAACAATCATATATATTTATATATTTATACATATATATTTATATATATATATACATATATATTTATATATATACATATATATACATATATATTTACATATATACATACTTATACATATATATTTACATATATACATATATATACATATATATTTATATATATACATATATATATGTATATATATAAATATATATATACGTATATATACACATATATATACATATATATACATATAAATATATATATACGTATATATACACATATATATACATATATATACATATAAATTTATATATACAAATATATTCATATATATACATATATATACCTATATATACATACATATATATATATATATATATATATATTTATGTATATACATATATATATATTTATATATACATATATATATATTTATATATACATATATATATACATATATATATATTTATATATACATATAAATATATTTATATATATACATATACATATATTTATATATATACATATATATATTTATATATATACATATATATATTTATATATATACATATATATATATTTATATATATACATATATATATATTTATATATATATACATATATATATATACATATAAATATATATTTATATATATACATATAAATATATATTTAAATATACACATATATATATATTTATATATATATACATATATATATATTTATATATATATACATATATATATATTTATATATATATACATACATATACATATTTATATATACATATAGATTTATATATATACATATATACATCTATATTTATATATACATATATATATACTTATATATATCTATATTTATATATACATATCTGAATATACTTATATATATATCTATATTTATAAATACATATATACATATATATTTATATATACATATATATATATATATACTTATATATTTATATATATAAATATATATATATATTTATATATATATATTTATATATACATAAATCTACTTATATATTTATATATATATTTATATATATACATATATATATATTTATATGTACATATATATATACATATATATTTATATATACATATAACCATATATATTTATATATACATATATACATATATATATTTATATATACATATATATTTATATATACATATATACATATATATTTATATATACATATATACATATATATTTATATATACATATATACATATATTTATATATACATATATATATTTATATATACACATATATATATATTTATATATTAATACATATATATATATATATTTATATATATACATATATACACATACATCTTTATATATACATATATATATACATATATACACATACATATTTATATATATTTTAATATATATATTTATACATATATACACATACATATTGCTATATATACATATATATATTTATACATATATACACATACATATTTATATATATACATATATATACATGCATACTTATATATATATACATATCTATATACATATATACACATACATATTTATATATATACATCTATATACATACATACATATTTATATATATACATCTATATACATACATACAAAATTTGATATATACATATCTATAGATACATATTATTATATACATATATATACATACATATATACATTTATACATATATATACATACATATTTATAGATTTATACATATATATACATACATGTATATACACGCATATATATACATATATATTTATATACATACATATTTATATATACATATTTATACATATATACATATTTATATATACATATTTATACATATATACATATTTATACATATACATATTTATACATATACATATTTATATATATACATATTTATACATATACATATTTATACATATACATATTTATACATATACATATTTATACATATACATTTTTATATATACATATTTATATATACATATCTATATACATATATATTTATATATACATATATATGCATATATTTTTATATATACATATATATATTTATATAAATACATATATATATATTTATATATATACATATATATACATTTTTATATATATATACATATTTATACATATACATATATATACATTTTTATATATATATACATATTTATACATTTTTATATATATATACATATTTATACATATACATATATATACATTTTTATATATATATACATATTTATACATTTTTATATATATATACATATTTATGCATATACATATATATACATATATATGCATATTTATATACATTCATATATATATACATACATATACATATTTATATATACATATATATATACATATTTATATATACGTATATATACATATTTACATATACGTATATATACATATTTACATATACGTATATATATATATATTTACATATACGTATATATACATATTTACATATACGTATATATACATCTTTACATATACATATATATACATATTTACATATTCATATATATACATATTTACATATTCATATATATATACATATTTACATATTCATATATATACATATTTACATATTCATATATATACATATTTATATATACATATATATAGACATATATACATATATATACATATATATATACATATTTATATATACATATATATATATATTTATATATACATATATATATACAGATTTATACATATTTATATATACATACTTATATATATACATATATATGCGTATTTATATATACATATATATGCATATTTCTATATTATATGCATATTTATATATATACATATTTATATTTATACATATATATATATATTTATATATACATATGTATACACATATATACATATTTATATATACATATTTATATATACATATATATACATATTTATATATACATATGTATATATATGTATATATTAATATGTATATATATATTTTTATATACATATATAAACATATTTATGTATACATATATATACATATTTATATATACATATATATATACATATATACATATTTCTATATATACATGTATATATATACATATTTATATATATATATATACATATATACATATACATTTAGATATATATATATACATATATACATATACATTTAGATATATACATATACATATATATACATATATATACATATACATTTAGATAAATACATATACATATATACATATATATACATATATATACATACATATACATACATATATATACATACATATATATACATATATACATATTTATATATACATATATACATACACATATATATACATATATATACATATATATACATATATATACACACATATATATACATATATATATACATATTTATATATATACGTATATATACATGGTTTTATATATATACATATATATATACATATTTATATATACATATTTATATATACATATATATATACATATTTATATATATACATATATATACATATTTATATATATACATATATATACATATTTATATATATACATATATATACATATTTATATATTTACATATATATACATATTTATATATTTACATATATATACATATTTATATATATACATATATATACATATTTATATATACATACATATTTATATATATATATACATACATATTTATATATATATACAGTTATACATACATTTATATATATATATATATACATACATATTTATATATATACATATATACATACATATTTATATACATACATATATACATACGTATATATATATACATATATACATACATATTTATATACATACATATATACATACGTATGTATATATATATACATATATACTATCATATTTATATACATACATACATACGTATGTATATAT
This sequence comes from Euprymna scolopes, assembly GCF_053919585.1. Classification (NCBI taxonomy): domain Eukaryota; kingdom Metazoa; phylum Mollusca; class Cephalopoda; order Sepiida; family Sepiolidae; genus Euprymna; species Euprymna scolopes. Next base: position 7,466,167 of record NC_136498.1, read on the forward strand.
ATACATATATACATACATATTTATATACATACATATATACATACATATGCATATATATACATATATACATACATATTTATATACATACATATTTATATATATACATATATACATACATATTTATATATATACATATTTATATATATACATATATACATACATATTTATATATATACATATTTATATATATACATATATACATACATATTTATATATATACATATTTATATATATACATATATACATACATATTTATATATATACATATTTATATATATACATATATACATACATATTTATATATATACATATATACATCTATCTATCTATCTATATATCTATAAAAACAGAGATGTGTGTGCCACAGACGATTTCTGATTGGTTAATCCAATAATCACATCTCCTAAAAAACTATGGTTCGTAGGCTTTTAACGATACCATAAAATATTATGGCTTTATTTATTGTCCATCTTGGAAGGGTTTAATTTTTTCCTAACTTGCGATTTACAAATTACAAAGATACGAAACTAACTTACAATCTAACAATCGAACCTCCGACATCACGGCCGTCATTATGAAACTAAACTAAAAAAAAAAAACCCGCGTTCACTCGTGGTCTTTACATTTCGGGTTTGGGTACGTGTGCAGTTTTCCATTGACATTAAAAAATGGAAATATTTAAAAAAAAATATATTGTACGTACTCGTCATGGGATAAAGTTTTCCTACAGAAAAAATCACGTAATTTCATCAAGTAGTTATTTTTTTATAGCGAAAAAAGAAAAAAATCAACGCTACAAGCGAAATTAAACAGAAAGTTCAAGTAGGGGGATTTCCCCCTTTTTTTTTATAGCGAGGCCAAATTTCGTTAATGTGGCCATTTTTTAAAGCAGTTTGGCCTTCAAAATTTCTGTTTGGCCATTTTCTTCACCGATGAAATAAAAGAAGCAAATAAAAACAACGCAATAAAACTTTTAAAAATACGGCACACTTTTGTTGTTCTTGTTTGTTTTTTTTGGTAATTTTCCTTATTTTTTTTATTTTTTCAAGATAATACTATTAAATGGACACTATTATGCCAAATTAGCCCCCCCTCCAAAAAAAAATGCACAAAAATTCGAGATTTAAGGTTTTGACGAGATAATTTAGCGAATTGTCCGGACTATTGCGAGATAACCATCCATTAGTTTTTCCTGAAATTTTGCCACAAATTGTATTTCATTACATAGATGTGCATAGTAACAACATTTTTTTGCCGAAAATTCCCGTTGCGTCTCCAGATTTCATCGGTGAAGAAAAAGGCCAAACAGAAATTTTTAAGGCCAAACTGCTTTAAAAAATAATATTTAATATATTCAACGATTTGACCTTTGAGAACTCTACCAAACTCCTCCTACAATTTTGGGTCTAAACAGTAAACACGTGATATTTTAGATATAGATTCCTTGGACATGGATCTAACTTATTAACTTTACTTGATCCCTAAACAATAAATGTTAAAAGGTCATAATAGGGGTAAAAGTTTTAAAAAATTGACCCTTTTTTTTTTCTCAGCATTAACCTCAAAACACCTGGGCAACGCCGGGCACCGATTGCTAGTATTTATATATATATACATATACATATATATACATATACATATATATACATACGTATATATGCATATACATATATATACATATTTATATATACATATATATATATATATATATATATACATCTATATATCTATAAAAGTGAACGTGCCTTATTGTCGGTCTGTGTGTCTGTGTGTCTGTTTGTCTGTGAACATTTCCCTACGCAATAACTATGTCAATTTTTAGTCTATAGACTCGAAATTTTAAATACCGGGTACTGAGAGTTTGGAAAATCGATGTGACGTGTGTCAGCCAGAGATTTGGCTGTTAAGGGGTCAAATATCAACGATTTGACCTTTAAGAATTCTGCCAGACTCCCCCGACATTTTATGGTCTACCCTCTTTAAATTTTAGATATATGTTCCGTGGACAGGTATCTAACGTAATAATTTGGTTTGAGGCAAAAACAATAGATTATCAGGGGTCATATTTGAGGTCAAAGTTTAAAAAATTACCCCCTTTTTTTGCTAAGCATACACCTCTAAACACCCGGGCAACGCCGGGCACCCATGCTTGTATTTATATATACCTATATATACATATTTATATATTTACATATATACATACATATTTTATATATATACATACATACATATTTATATATATATACATATATACATCCATATATATATATGCATATATACATACATATTTATATATATATATACATATATACATACATATTTATATATATATATATACATATATACATACATATTTATATATATATACATATATACATACATATTTATATATATATATATACATATATACATACATATTTATATATATATACATACATATATACATACATATTTATATATATATATACATATATACATACATATTTATATATATATACATACATATATACATACATATTTATATATATATACATATATACATACATATTTATATACATATTTATATATATATACATATATACATACATATTTATATATGTATACATATATACATACATATTTATATACATACATATATACATACATATTTATATACATACATATATACATACATATTTATATACATACATATTTATATACATACATATATACATACATATTTATATACATACATATATACATACATATTTATATATATACATATGTACATACATATTTATATATACATATATACATACATATTTATATATACATATATACATACATATTTATATATACATATATACATACATATTTATATATACATATATACATACATATTTATATATATACATATATACATACATATTTATATATACATATATACATACATATTTATATATACATATATACATACATATTTATATATATACATATATACATACATATTTATATATATACATATATACATACATATTTATATATATACATATATACATACATACTTATGTATATACATATATGCATACATATTTATATATATACATATATACATACATATTTATATATATACATATATACATACATATTTATATATACATATATACATACACATTTATATATACATATATACATACATATTTATATATATACATACATATTTATATATACATATATACATACATATTTATATATATACATATATACATACATATTTATATATATACATATATACATACATATTTATATATACATATATACATACATATTTATATATACATATATCCATACATATTTATATATACACATATATACATACATATTTATATATACATACATATTTATATATATACATATATACATACATATTTATATGTATACATATATATACATATATATTTATATATATATATAAATATACATATAGATATTTATTTATATATATATAAGTATATATTTATATATAAATATACATACATATATATTTATATATATAAATATATACATACATATATATTTATATATAAATAGACATACATATATATTTATATATAAATATACATACATATATATTTATATATATAAATATATACATACATATATATTTATATATAACTATACATACATATATATTTATATATAAATATACATACATATATATTTATATATATAAATATACATACATATATATTTATATATATACATATATACATATATAAATATACATACATATATATTTATATATAAATATACATACATATATATTTATATATATAAATATACATACATATATATTAATATACATAAATATACATACATATATATTTATATATATAAATATACATACATATATATTTATATATATATAAATATACATACATATATATTTATATATATATAAATATACATACATATATATTTATATATATATAAATATGTACATATATATTTATATATATATAAATATGTACATATATATTTATATATATATATAAATATACATACATATATATTTATATATATATAAATATACATACATATATATTTATATATATATATAAATATATACATACATATTTATATATATATATAAATATATACATACATATATATTTATATATATATAAATATATACATACATATATATTTATATATATATAAATATACATACATATATATTTATATATATATATAAATATATACATACATATTTATATATATATAAATATATACATACATATTTATATATATATATATAAATATATACATACATATTTATATATATATAAATATATACATACATATTTATATATATAAATATATACATACATATTTTTATATATAAATATATTCATACATATTTTTATATATAAATATATTCATACATATTTTTATATATAAATATATTCATACATATTTATATATATATATAAATATATACATACATATTTATATATATAAATATATACATATTTTTATATATATATAAATATATACATATGTTTATATATATATAAATATATACATACATATTTTTATATATATATAAATATATACATACATATTTTATATATATATAAATATATACATACATATTTTTATATATATAAATATATACATACATATTTTTATATATATATAAGTATATACATACATATTTTTATATATATATAAATATATACATACATATTTTTATATATATAAATATATACATACATATATATTTATATATATAACTATATACATACATATATATTTATATATAAATATACATACATATATATTTATATATAAATATACATACATATATATTTATATATAAATATACATACATATATATTTATATATATATAAATATACATACATATATATTTATATATATATATAATTATATACATACATATTATATATATATATAAATATAATACATACATATTTATATATATATATAATTATATACATACATATTATATATATATATAAATATAATACATACATATTTATATATATATATAATTATATACATACATATTTATATATATATATAATTATATACATACATATTTATATATATATAATTATATACATACATATTTCTATATATAAATATATACATACATATTTATATATATAAATATATACATACATATATATATATATATATATATATGATGGCAACGTCTTGTCAGACGAGTGCCACTCCCTCAGGCACTGAATGTCCATGAGCCGAAAATTACTTTAGTACTGCCAGCAAAATTCACCCGCTCAAGCATATATTCCACTGAAGACGTACATTAATATACATACATAACATACATATACATACATGCACACATACATACATACATATATACACATACATACACAGAAACACATAAATATAACACCAATCGATGCATAGATACATACACAAAACATAATATACATACATATACATACCCAAGACGGTCAATGGCATACATATATATATATATATACATACAAATATACATATATGCATACACAGTGCATAATAAACATAGATAAATATATATATATATTAATGTCAATATGCATATATACACATACACACATTCATATCTGTAAACATACACCCATGTATACTTATATACATACACAATGCATAATACACATACATACATATACAAACACACGGATACATATACATAAACATACAGAAAAATACACATATATACAAATACATACACATATATGCATACGTATACACATATGTACACTTATGCACGTATATATATATATATACTTATACTTACCTACATATATATACACATACTTTAATATGCACTCATACAATAACATACACATACACATGCATACATATAAAGACATACACACATGCAAACATACATATGCACACATGCATATATGCACATACATACATGCATATATACATATACACACATGCATATATACATATACACACAACCATATATACACATACATACAAACAATAGATATACTTTTATGCATACACACTCGTACATATATACATAGATATACACACATATCCATAGCCTTGTACATGAACATACATACACCTATACATACATATATACATATAATGATGGCAGATCAATTATTACATGCTGCAAGAATTTCAGGCGTACACGCGTCACACCTTTTCCATGGCCGAGGGAGTATCTATACACAGATGATGTTACAGAGTTTTAGCGTTGTACGACAGCTAAATCTCTCCCCCGTGAAAATGTTTACATCCAGCAACAAGCAAGAGCAAGATAGCCAGCAACAAGTCAAAATGCAGATCCGCTTAATGTGATTTGCTTCTCCTAGAGAGGTTTCCTTCACCACGGCTTACGGGAGCCCTCTCCACCCCTCATATACATGATAACAAACACATGCGAACACACAGATGTACGCCAACATACGCACACATGTGCACACACATGCAGCCACAATAACGTAGAAATACACAAATACGCACATATATACATATGCCTATACATACGTACACACACATATACATGAAATATACACATGAAGGAAAATTCCAAAAGTAATACACAATAAGTGATAAACGGCTGGACGGTTTTTTCCCCTTTTCCTCCTGATCTTTCCGCCACCCTTTGTTTTTTTATATAAAGTTTTTTTTAGACTAACACATATGCAGAACATATATATATATATATATATATATATATATATATATATATATATATATATGCTTGATTGCAGAAATGTTAATCATGTTGCTTTTTTATTAGGGTCAATTCACATGGCTTAAGTTCTTGATATATGTACATTACAATTTGTTAATTGCTTTTGAATATATTAAACGCTTTCGAATAATCTTATATATATATACATATATATATAACTACTTCATTTATTCAATTAAATTAATATACAAAAGTAAAAAAATTACTTAAAAGTGCTCACTACGTAAGTATAGCTGGTTAGCAATTTATAAAATATATATGGCGATAAATTTACACAGATAATTCCGCGTTTCATCCACTCAAGGATTCTTCAGGCTTATATATATATATATATATATATATATATATATATATATATATATATATATATATATATATATATATACACATTAAATATATATTTATATTATATATACATATTTACATTATATACATACATAATATGCATATATATTTATACATTATATATAATATATATACAATATATATATATATATTTACACATTATATGTAATACATATTATATGTATGCAATATATATATATATATATTTATACATTATATGTAATACATATTATATATTTACGATATATATATATATATATTAATACATTATATATAATATTATATATAGAATATATGTAATATATATAAAATATACATTATATATAATATATATTATATATAATATATATATATTATATATATTGTTACATTATATATAATACATATTATATATATATTGTTACATAATATATAAAATATATATATATATTATATATATTGTTGCATTATATATAAAATATATATATATATATTATATATATTGTTACATTATATATAAAATATATATATATTATATATATTGTTACATTATATATAAAATATATATATATTATATATATTGTTACATTATATATAAACATATATATATATATATTGTTACATTATATATAAATATATAAATATATTATATATATTGTAACATTATACATAAATATATATATATATTATATATATTGTAACATTATATATAAATATATATATATATTATATATATATTGTTACATTATATATAAATATATATATATAATATATATAATATATGTATACATAATTTATTTATTTATATATATAATTGATTATATGTGAACATTATGTATATAATATATTAAATATATACATTATGTATATAGTATCTTATATATACATTATGTATATAGTATATTGTATATATGCATTATGTGTATAGTATATTATATATACATTATGTATATAGTATATTATATATACATTATCTATATAGTATATTATATATATACATTATGTATATAGTATATTACATATATATATACATTATCTATATAGTATAGTATATATGCATTATCTATATAGTATATTACATATACATTAACAATATAATATATTACATATACATTATATAGTATATAATATATACATTATCTATATACTATATTACGTATACGTTATATATATTATATATACATTATATATATTATATATACATTATATACATTATATACATTATATACATTATATATATACATTATATATACATTATATCATGTATACATACATTATATATACATTATATATATATACATACATTATATATATATATATACATTATGTAAGTACATCATATATACACTTTATATATGCACCAGCGAGGGTACCCGGCGTTGCCCGAGTTTTTGTTTCCGGGACGGGGGTAGTTTTAAAACATGTTATGGTAGGTAAGTAGGAAGGATCAAACCCGGAGTCATGAGTAAAAGTAGGAAAATAAAGTGTGAAAAAAAAACCATCTGCAACGTTAACAGTTCGGCCACCAAGAAAAGTCCATTCCAGTTGTTTAGGAAAAAAAAAAAAAAACGACTACGGCAGGTCGGCGCGAACGTGAAAATATAATGTGAATAGTCCAGCACGCTATCCACTACGCCACCGAGCACTGCAGCTTAGTTTAGTGATTTTAAATGACTTTACATGAAAGAACTACGAAGCCAAATCGGTGTTCTCTTCTCACCTGTTCCTTGTGAACGATCCCCAAACGGTGTTAAGTGGTGGCAGGGGGAGGAGGAATTTATTAGAGAGAAAATATTTTACCACTTCCATTGATCTTAACCGATTTTGGCCGTGACTTCTCAGCAGAAAAAGTATAGAAATCTAAGATTATCGAGGAATTTGAGAAATAATAAGCCTATAACACACCTCAGATATTGTTCTGCCGTTTGTGCATATTATATTTGCATGAAATATCTTGATTTCTGATCCTATTAATGTCAAAATCCGACGGGAAGCAATGAGTTCATTTTATTTATATAGAGATTATATATATATATATATATATATATATATATATATATATATATATATATATATATACACACATTATATATATATACACATTATATATACATATATATATATATATATATATATATATATATATACATATTTTTTTTACACAGTGATCACCACTTATCAAGGCCCTGAAGCGACTCAGGGATAAGGGTTATTGCAAGTACATTACGTTAGTGTTGAGATTTGATGAAGTGTTTTATTAGGGGGGCGGTTCATTAGGAATTTGTTAACATTGGACTTGAAGACATCCAAGTTGTAGTCCGGAGGGAAGCAGGCAGACGGAACAGAGTTCCACAGGCGTGCAGTTCTAAGAAAGAAGCTTTGTTCATGAAATCCGCGTTTTGATTTAGGAACAGATATAGAGTGGGGAAATTTTTTCACAGTGGATTCAGCTAGACGGGTGTTTTTCGTGAAAGATTGGCGAGGGGGGCAGTGATTGGAGTTCAGACGAGCACCTGCCATGAAAATAACGATCAAACAAGGATAGGCTCGACACGTCTCTTCTGTGGGAGAGAGGTTGCAGGGTAGAGAAAAGGGCATCCCCCACTAAACCACGAAGTCTATTTTTTACTCTGTCAAGGCATGATAGGCAGTTTTTGGCAGCTCCTGCCCAGATATGGCAATAGTATTCCATCCTTGGACGTACTTGGCTTTTATATAGATAGAATATTGCATCAGTAGTGAGATATATTCTGGAGCGGTAGAAGGATCCCACCATCTTTCCTGCGACCTTGGCAACAGACTTGATGTACGTGTTCCATTTCAGATCAGGAGTAAAGGTCAAACCCAGGAGCTTGCCAAAACACGGGGCCTCACCCAGACGAGAGCCATCCATCACAATTGATGCCAGATGGGGATCAGAGCGTTGATGATGTAAGGATAGGAGTTTGGTTTTGGATGCATTAAAGGTAACCATCCACATCTTCCCCCACTGAACCACGCGCTCGAGATCAGAGGAGAGAGAATCGTAGAGAACTTTGTCATTTACAGCCTTTGATGTGTTGCCGTAGACTTTTAGCAGATATCATAATATTGATTTTACTTTAATGTCTAATCTGAAGTCTTTAAATTATACAAACATTTCATAAACTTTTTCAAGGCTTATCCTATTTATTTCAGTACATCTATTCTTATCAATGGGTTTTTTAAACGCGCTTTCTACAAAAATCATAGACATTCCATCTACAAAAATTAAGAAGCACAAACATTTCCGTTTTTGTTTGAACATAACATGGCGAAATTAGTATTCTCGTTGCATCAAATATTGATTAGATTACCACATTAGTAAAACAAGACGTTAATGGAAGCAATAAAAATGTCGTTTTTATTTACATTTCGCTTTTTTAATGACTTAAGAAAATCGATATTCAAACATGATTGATTATATTTGGATGGCATACTTTAGAGTAGAATATCACTCATAGCTAACAAAATAAACCCGGACGATAATTACTAATAACATATGGGTTCGCTATGTTGAAGTACATACTGAAACTCCATATCTCTACTATATAAATGCATCTTCGTCTGTGTGTGAGGCCGCAACATATAACCTCTGAATTGACTGAAAAAATTTTTTTTTTTAATTTAGAGAACTTTAGTGTATAAGTCTGGAACTGATCTTAGTTAAGTTGTGCCTCAGAATACTCCCGATAAATATCGATAATCGAAGTCAAGTTTTTTTAAAATTTTTCTATCATCGGTTAAGCCTTTTTCCACGTCGTCGCTTAGCAAAAAAGACAGAACAACGGGCCGTGAAAATTCTACTGTGGATAACTTCATAGCTTTTTTAAAATTTTTATTTTTATTTATATTTTTGCATGAGATGGTCTGTAGGTTCAAACTCCGCACGTAAATTTCTTAATTTTTTTCCATTAACTGAAAAGAATTTCATAAGACATGGAAATTAACGGGGTTTTTTGCGTGGCGTGGTCTGTAGGTTAACAGCAATGTTTTCTTTTATGTTAACTGCAAATAAGTTTATCTGTATCTCTCCTCTAGCAGCTCTACTTAAATATAACATGCAGTTTGTGTGTGTGTGTTCGTTTCCTATAGACTCCAAAACGACTGAGTCGATTTCTTTTTCAATGTTCACACACATGTACATTGTGTGCCTGGGAGTGTTTTGTATCTGAGTACCACCGATAAGTATCAAAAATCGATAATCGAAGAAATCTTATAAAAGAAGAACCAGTCCAATTTTGGTCAAAGTTAACACTTTTATGCAGCCTACCAGCATAATTGCATTCAAGAAGTTTAATCACCAGACAAGAAGAATTGCTAAGCCTATAAAATCAAGAGTGGGTTCTTTGATAATACAGAGGCGCATTCAAAATGAACACTTCTGTTTAGAGTATAATTGGATCATTGTACTTTTGCATTTAAACTTAATTCAAGTCATTGTATATAATTTCATAAAATCACCAGTAGATTCTCTACATTGTAATGTAGACTACAATAAATCGTAGACTAGGTCAGTACATGGAGGTTTGTGGAGCTTCCTCTCAGTGCAAAGCAGTGAGTACCTGCCTAGAGCAAGCAATATTGATTTCACTGATTTCGATGACAATAAAACTATTAGAAGTGTAGAACATTCGTCAATTCGTTTTAAAATCCCGAGAACGTCGGGTCGCCCTGCTAGTATAAAATAAATCCCCTTATAATGCACATATATATATATATATATATATATATATATATATATATATATACATATATGATAGAAACATACCAAAATAATGCAGAGCACATACAGTCCCTAGTATTCCCAAATCTGTATGGTAGTGGCCAGGGTTTCATGATCATTATTTCATGTGTAACCCTCCTGACTGATTTTTAGCCTTTCGCCTCCTCTTTTTAGGTAGAATAATACATTATTGATCCGTGAAAACCAAAAGTAGACTGTGCTGAGTTATGCGAGATTCGGTTAGAGGGATTTTATCTATGAGGATTGAGACTAGTGACTAATGTTAACTTTTGTTTAAGTTAACTTTTTATACGTAATTTCTATCTAACAAAATGATTGATGCTCAAACAGACATATATTTGTAATATTCAGCGTAGCTTATTTCTAAATCTATTCGCTTGTCTTCTCTCGTTCGGAAATATAGTTCATGTCATATCATCATCGTTCGATTATGTTTTCTTACATCAGCTGTTGCTGAGTACAATTCTGTTTGCAGTTTAGTTTTCCTGGCATATACTAGTGTGAATTTTTTAAACATAAAGCAAACTTAATTGCCAATTACTTGGGCATGTCCTCTTTCTTTATAACACTAGCAGAAATATATACTCATAAAAAACTGTAATAGTTTACCTTAGTGTTTATTATACACAAGTCTACTGCATCCATAGTTTTTAAATCTGAACTTGTCAAAGTAATTTACGCATCCCAGCAAAGGGATTACGACATAAGCTCACAATCAGTGCTATTAAGCATTACTGCAAACCAAATAGTGTTTTTTTTAAACATTTATTCAACATCATATCAACCAGTTTTGGCTTGTTTAATGCTGAATTTAGTCTTTCAAGAAATATTTTGCGTAAATTTCTTTGTAATCCTAAAAAATTATTTATATATTTTAGTGCGGTTGTTCCGTTTTACGAAATATTAATGAATTTTGGAGTATTTTATGTAGAATCCAGTAATTTTGCCAAGTATTTTATGTAGAATCCAGTAATTTATGCTTCACTATTTTATATCTTTAATACTTGTCTTAATGGTGATCGATTAAATTGTTTTGTAGAAAAACACGGTTTGGGGTTTTGGAGCATGCAAAACAATGTAATTTTAAAAACGGAATGGAATAAAAACAATAAAATCACTGGTTTTTACAATTTCGTCAGGAAATTAGTGTCTTTATAAGTCTTCCTTTTAAGCAGATGCCTTAATAGATATTAACACACTGTGTCGAAGTATAACAGGGAGCAATGGTAAATTAGGTGCAACTCCATATTCTCCATTTTTCGTAGAATACAATTATATTACTTTCGCACGTTCAGAGACAATCTTATGTTAACACAGCTTACAGATCGTTTTATAAGATATATTAAATAAACCCTGTAAATTGAAAATAAATTTAAACTATTGATTTATAAAGGTGTTCAATATTTACCGTTACTACTTCCTATTATTATCTATATTTAGTGATTTTTAATGATTTTTTTTTATCTTTTACAAATGTAAAAGAAAAGTGTAATTGAAGATTACTTTTGACAATATGCCTCATAATTTAGTGAAATGAATTGCAATTGCAGAGCTGTTCAAATCCGGAAAGTATGCAGTAGACATTATGAATACCTTTAATGTGAACTGAAAAAAACGTTTCAAATCTACTGGTCAGAATAAGCTATTTGGTCTATTTTAGAAAGTAATGCGTCAGCTTCCCACCATATTAAGTTGGAGCCTCTGAAGAAGAAATCAGGTGATGAATTCCATAAAAAACTTATTTGTGTCTCGTGTAGAGTTGCTACAGGTTATTGATGAACAGGACGGTTACTTTAAATCAAGTTTCGCTATTTTGAATATAGTAATATTATTGCATATATTTACATTTTTTTGATCTGTAATGTTTATTTTTTTTTAAATAAATATGAGCAAAACACTTTGTAATGTTAATTTTGGAATTAATTTTAACACTGTAATTGAAATAACCTCCGAGAGAGAGAGAGAGAGAGAGAGAGAGAGAGAGAGAGAGAGATTTCTCGTTACATAACCAATTGAATATAAGGGTTTGACTTATAGTTTAAGCAAATAATTATACCATTTGTATCGTCGGTTCTGATAACTGCATCTTAAATAAATAGTATCATTTGAACCTAATAGAGTTTATCTGTCGTGTGATAGAAAGGGGTGTGCGATGAATACACATATTTTCCCTGTATTTTCTTGTTTTGAACATAATTACACCTCACAGGAAATATACGGCGTTTGATAATTTTGCTACTCATTCTATATTTGTTCCATGCTTTTTTTCTGTTTTTCATTTGATTTGCGGACAATTTTTTGCTAAGAATTATTGTTTTTAAATATAAGGAATAAGATTGTTTGTAAATTGATTTGCTATTTTCTATAATAAATATATATATAATATTTTTAAAATATACATACACACAAACACATATATATATATATACACGATATTTATCATACAAGATAATATACATAATTTGATTAAAAGAAGCGGAATATTAGAGGTCTTTCATATTAAGTAATATAATTACGATAGATAAAGTTCAAGACCCGTAAATATAGCGGTAAGATGGCAAAAACAGTAAAGGACACGCAACATTATGGGGCTTAGGGAAAGGTAACGTGATTGAGCGTTTTTTCTTTTAAATATGCAAATAAATAAAATTAGTTGAAAAATTAGTTTACCAATATTTTATTATTTAAAAATAAATTCTATTACTTATTAAACAATTTGCGAATTGAGTGAGAAAACAAAGCGTGGAAGGTTAAAAGGCGGGACTTCCAAACAAACACGGTTCACTTCCTACGACGCGTAAGGATGTTTGACAGCGGGAATAATTTGGAAAAATCAATATATTGTTCTGACAGTCGGAGGTTATATCGGTCGAAACATTAGTGGTAATAAACTCGAAGGTGAAAATAGTAGTTCCGACCATCTAAATAATACAGATTATCTCTTCCCCTTTCGTACTAATGCAAGTGTTTTAGGAAATCATGTTAGATAATAAGTACAATATGGTCTTAAGTCGTTGTTATTTAGATAACAAATTAGCATTCACCATCTGTTTGATACAAAAAAATGTGCTATAAGCTATACTTGGGATTACTGATATGTTCAGTGTTGGCACACTTATACATTCTGCATTTAATTCATGACACAGAACATTATGTTTAACAAGCCTTACTATCTATCGAATGGCTAATAGAACACAAACTGAGAATCGTACATTTTCACTTATCAGTCACCGTTAACAGTTTTTTTTTTTTACATTTTCACCCCAAACAAGGCACATTGCCACTTTGGTGTAGGGGGCTACTATCAGGGACATCAACTACTGGGGTACTATGTAGGGATTTGGGCAGCAAGATGTCGGTTCACGTTACACTTGAACATTTGCATGTCAGTAGAGTTGGGGAAGCAGGGACCTGAAATAGAAATCCAGAGTCTAGCGGTTATGGGGAAGTAACTACTTGAGTAGAAAGATCTTTTAAATCTAGGGATCTTTACTGTGTTGCTACAAAGTTATATGAAATATTGCAAATCTTATCAACGAAGTCCGACTCCCAAAATCATACTTGAAAACTTCTCACATGAGTATTTAAAATCGCTATGAATACCTTATTTGCCCATGCATGTGATAATTAACTAACATATTAACATGTTCATGAAAGACTCAATTCTGCCTCTTAAACACGGTAAAAAACATGTATAAAATATGTAATGGGTACCACACGGTCTAGTAATTCCAGTCAGTTCCATCAGTGCATTGGTTTATTCATCTTTTTATTAGAAGTACCTTCATCGAATTTGGGCGGAAATAATTTGCGACGTGTATATATTGTCTAATAAATCAGACGATCAATACAGTTACACTTCTTAACCGTCGTGACTTCCAGATACCTCAACACCTATTCTAATAACCTTACTTACCAGAACCTTTGAAGTTTCTTCTGTGTCTCACATTTTACAGGCCGTATCAAGATGCAGCAATTTAAATGTAATATAAACAAAGCATCCTGGAACATGTAATTTAAAGCGTCCGTTCACGTCTGATGTTGCAATATGTTTTGATTAAAGGTAAGATTGATAAATACTGTAACTGTTAAATAACGTCTAAGATTGACAAATATATCGCTGGACTGTTTATACTCGTCTTAGCCTAATCATAATGTAAACATCGTAAAACGACGTAAAGAGAAATTAGTTTGTTTTCTTATTGGGATGATTCATAAAATTATCCCTAAATGAAAAATATATCCCGGGTATGATTTGGAAAGTGCAACTGAATGATCAAATGCCGACCCTTTTTGTCTAAAAGTTTTCCGAGTCAGATGTATAACGATATAATATGCGGCATTTTTATGAAAATATTAATTATTATAAATGGCGAGATTTTCGTGAAAAATGTCAATTGTATATCCGTGCCTTTTATAGCTTAGATTATCAGCACTAGTGCACTTATACATACAAAATGCTTCACTCTAGAGACAGAGAATTTTAGTCAAAATTATTCTATGAATTTGTTTCACTTTTATTTTATTTCTATATATTCCAATTTTCGACAATAACAAAGCTTTGCCATATTTCTGGATCAAACTCGGACTGCTGATGAATACTCGCATTTGATTTTTACTGTTTAAACTTTGTGAACGCTTAATGCTGTGAGATGTCTCCAACAATGTTCTGAATCGAATAACTGTTCTTTTTAACGACAATAATCCACATCTTCGTTCAGGGCTTCATCGGTTCATTACATTCTTATGTATCTGGACGTGGAACATAGGGAATTTGATACGGACGGTACAGATAGAATAAAACATTTATGTTAGATTTATTTTACCTTAGCTGACTGTCAACGCTTGCGATTTCGAAGAAATATCAAGCTTTATAGTCTCCGTAACTAAAGTGTCGTAAAAGCGGCTTACATAACCAGCGACAAAGTGTAATTATTGTAGAGATAGTATTTATTCCTTGTCCACAGTGAGAAATATCATTCAAAGTTTGGAAAGTAGAATTGACGAGTATGCATCTCCGAGAAAAAAAAAACACACTGATGCGCAAATAAAAAAGCCTGAACAGTCCAGCTGCATTCCATATTATATCAGCTAACCCCTCTTCCAGGAAAGAAAGAAAATACACCGGGTAAATTTCCTACAATGAAGAGTATAAGTATAATACCACACTGGATAGGGAAGCAGCTATTTCAGAAATAGCCTAGCCCCCGTTGATTAATGTGAACTTTTGTAATTGAATATTATATAGTACTTATTTTAAAAGTTTAACAATTTACTTGCCTACCATCTGCAACATTTCACGCTCCAATCTCGTCTCCTTCCGTTTGAACGATCGACACCTTGATCAGGATTATTTAAAATTAAACCAGTTCGAGCTATGAATGGATTTGTGCACGTGCAAAAGTAATAGAACCAAATAGTTTACTCGTTATAAACCATCTTTGATATATGTTTCAGATTTCCATTTTAATTTCAGTCCAGTGGATTAGTAGTTTATCGATTACATACTTACACACACATGCATACATCTGATGTGTTTTTATATACATTATTAATACATTATTAAACATGATGTCACTTATTGTAATTTTTATGTAGTTTACTTGGATGAAATATCCTTGTTAATGAAATCATTTATTAGACATAAAATATATTTAATAATATTTTCTATTTTTGTAAGTAAGCTACAAGGAAATAACTTAGACAGTGATGTAAGAGTTTAGTAGAATTATGTATAATAACTTGATTTTTAATTTGTATTCAACATTTAGGATTACTACTTATTTTATTAATTTACATATACATATATATATATAATATATATATATATACATAATGGAAGATGATAGTAGATATATATTTACACATTACGCATAATGCTTAAAGCAAACTACAAAATCACATATTTAGTGTTTTTATTAAAAAAGTTTTATTAATAAAGTTTTATTAATAAAGTTTGTCTTGATTTATTATTTTGATTTTATCACCTACTGTTTAGTCGTTTAAATTATTACAGTTATTTCATGAAATAAATGGATTTTATTTATTATGCGTGGTATTTCTGACATAGAACGTGACGTCTCTCTTATAAGAACTACAGACTCAACACGTTTTCAGTTAATGACAAATCAACTGTTACAGCGCTGAAAGCTCTACCTTCCATACCAGAGACTTTGGAGTCACAGAGTATAGTTTCATACATAGGCACATCTAAACTGTACGGGTGCATTGCTCGTAATTATTTGATATCTTTCATATGTACGCGCATCGCTGTTTAAGTTTTGTGAAAAAATACTTTAAGTGCAATAGAAATGCGCACCGAGTTCGTGTGGATTTGATGTGGCTATTTAAACATCACATTAAACTTTCTAATTAGAGTTTCAATATTTACTAGAAATAGCGCAGTTTTCATTGACACAGAAAAATAATAAAAATTGCATATGAAAATTAATGTTTTACTCACCTATGCCATATAATTCCTGCAACGAAAAAAGTAATCCAGATTAATATTGACAGCAAAAAACAAACATACATAAGAAATGAAACGTATGTATATTAGGATTATATTAAGTAATATTCGAATTTAGTCAAAACTAGATATTTTATTCTGAATATGTTATAAATATATCCTACATTTACCCTATTTAACATCGCAAACATAGCCACGATGAACACGCACACACATTATATATATATATATATCTATATATATATATATATCTATATATATATATATATATATATATATATATATTTAGTCATTCAATGAATTGAAAAATTTATGACGTGAAATGTTGGAGTTTCAGATCAAAGATTTTTTATTATTCTACGTAAGACAAAGAATACATTAGAAATATTTTAACTTCTTACCCTATAGGATGCCGATGTCTACCATCTCTTCAGAGGAGAAAATATTAGCAAATAGATATAATGGTTGACACCTTATTTGCTAACGTCACTGAGACATGGAAAATCACAATAAAAATTGAGTAATTAACAGCCATAGAGTAAGGGAAGTTAAAGAAAAGGATATAAAAGTTAACATCCAAATTGCATGGTAAAATCCGTAGTAAATGTCTTTGAAAGCAGTGTGGTAAAATGACGCAAACTTTATTTTGCATAACCGCATCACAATGCAATGATCCGAAATAGGCATTTTCCTGGAGTAATTTTCTTTATTATATAATGGGTCCAGTAAAAAAAAATTATATGAATCCGGGAGATCTTTTTCTTAATAAACATATAAATTGATATATTTAATATATTTATACTAATAGAACGTGAGCTTAAAATTTCACTCTAAATTACTTTCAAATTGTTAATAAATTAAAAATTAAAGTTAAAAAAGTAATAAATTAAAGTCGCTTTAGCAGACAGGCCATGCAAAATGAGAGAAACTGATGTGGCATAAAAAAGGAAAAGAAAAGGAAAGGACAGAAAATTCTTGTGCGTAATAAAAAAGCGAGTATAAAATAAAATAAAAGGGGAAATGTATTAATGCATGGGGAGAGACAGAAAAAGAAAATAAAAAAGAGAGAAAATAATAATGAAGAAATAGAGGGGGGTATACATAGAGAGAAAAATATGAACTCCGTTGACGAAGTCAATAAACCTTTTTAAAATAAAGTGACAGGCCGCGAAAATAGGTCAGGAAACTCAACGAGAGCCCAGACATAAGAAATAAAAATAAAAATAAAAGGAAGCAAATCAAAAACAACGCATGTCAAACAGAAACCAACCCTTAAACTAATTTCATTTTTATCTATTTAAATCAATTCAAATCCAGGCAAATCAAATAATATTATCTTATACATACTGTACTATTCTTGTTAATTCTAGACGTATTGATAATATCCTTCAAATGAGAAAATTAAACTGAAAATGTAGAACTATAATAATCTGTGTAAGTAATTTGTTAAACTAAATCTAGGGGCATTAATAAAACGTGTTATTAAATTTATAATACTAATGATAATACTTGACTGTAAAATAATAATACTTTACTGGAAAATATAATAATACTACTACTAATAATAATAATAATAAGAAGAAGAAGAAGAAGAAGACGAAGAAGAAGAAGAATTAATAATATTTAACTGATAAAACTTTATATAAATGAAAGTATAATAATAATCATCATTTTACATGCAATTTGGATGTAAACTTTTATACTTATAGGATAATACGGCCAGCAACATCTTGTAAATCTTATAATCACAGGTTTCCATACCAGCTGATTGTTGGATAATTTTATTCTGATATATATATATATATATATATATATATATATATATATATATATATATATATATATATATTATATGACATTCATAGAAAAAAAACTGTAAAATTTCAACAAAATCAGTTGTTTCACAAATAAGTACTAATAATGATTAAAGTCCTTAATGCATGGATTTCAGTGAATAGCTCATCTCATCGGATGAAATGTTATTAGGAAAATAAATATGGGTAATAATAAATTTTGCTTATTATAAATTTATTACCTACAACTATTTCGCTAATAAGATTTCCTCTGATGAGAAGTGCCATCCTTTAAACTCCATGCATTAAGGATAAAACTTTAATAATTATTTGTATTCCTTTGGGAAACAATATATTTTGTTGAAATTCTATATAATTAAACTCAATTTCCATTTATATTATTGATCTAACTCGCGTATTGAGTTTTGTTTACCTGCTTGGGATGGTTTCATAAATATTGATACTAATATTTATTCGGACTTTATGTCACAATATAATACAATCACAAATCCTAGGGCATTATAGTACTTATATATATATATATATATATATATATATATATATGTGTGTGTGTGTGTGTGGGGTGCGTACGTGAATTTTTCAAAAGAATACGTATGGAATACGTTTTAAGCCCAATTAAGAATGCGACATTATTAAAATAAAGATGTGTTTGTTTTTAAGATATATGTCGGAGTTAATAGTTTCTCTTTTTCTTCGCCATGATATTAAGTTTAAGAAAGTTGAATGAAGCGTCTACATGATGTTAACTGCGGTGAACTTTTTGAAATGAAAAAAGGATGTGCCTGGCCGCGCAAGTTCAAAATCTTTCCGGTTTTATCCGAGTTTAAAGTGTTGACTAAAATTTTAATTTTTAAATAAAATACGTATGGAATATGTTTTAATCCCAATTAGAACGCGAAGTTATTAAAATAAACAAGTGTTTATTTTTAAGGTATATATTCCAGAGTGGAACTCCCTCGTCAGTATTTCAGATTTATTTCTTTTTCCTTGCTATGATGTTAAGTTGGAGGAAGTATAATTATGCGTTTACGTGATGTAATCTGTAGTGTTGTTTTTGATATGCCGCGCGATTTGAAAATCAGGATAGTATCTGTCTTTTTTTGATCGTGTTAGAAACGTGTTAGAAGTACATATGTTTAGTGTGTGTTATAAGAGTATCACTATCATATTTATTTGTTCTACTCGAAAATTTCGCTAGTAAAACTGGCGAAAGTTATAGCCCGTTGCCTTAAAACGTGTGTTTAATCCAAACTCCTAGAGTAAATCCTGTATTCTGGTGACAATTTTCTATAAACTTAAGCTGTAATTTAATGTATACCATAATACTTCGTTACCGGCTTATTGTTCTTACATAGGATCATTAAAAAATCCATCAAGATTGACCTATTAGTTTCGGATAGAAAGGGAATAGAGATATTAAAAATAAGAGAAACAATATATATATATATATATATATATATATATATATAAAATAAAAGTTACAATAAGATTACTAAGGTAATCAAAATGGTAAACTTAAAATATATTATAAATATTAAAGAGTTAATATTTACAAGTAAAATAAACTCAGCCAGATATAAAAAAAAAACTCAATAAAGCCGAAAAGGAAATAGAGCTTATAATATGAACAAATGATTAATAAGGCATGTTAAAAGACATCTTGAAAAATAGTTAAAAACATATTTAATTTTAAAAAAGGAAGCACAAGATAAGTGGATAGTCCTTAATCCGCGGAGTTTCGAAGAAATACTCTCCTTCTCATCAGAGGGTAGGATTTAGCAAAATGCAGGATCGGATTTTGCATATAAAAGTATTTAATGAAACTACAAGTAAGTCAAAGATCTTACTTGGTTAAAAAAAAGGGTGAGGTAAGGGGGACAGGAGGCAAAAGAAAAATAATAAAAAGATTTCACATGAATGGATAGTCCAGTGAAGGGTAAAAATCCAAAAATGGTAAAACCTAAAACGGTCGAATTTAAAATTTCAATCCACTGGGTAAATTCCAAATGGTCCAAAATCATCCAAAAGGCAGAGTTCCTTGGAAAAAAGTGCAAATGGAATGAATTCCAAATCATTAAAAGAAAAGTACTAGAGATAATTTTTGAAACACGTCTGTCAAGGCTGGATGAATCAAAAAAAATATTTATATGTCTATGATGTATAAGTTTTAGTGTAGATAATTCAAATCTATAACTGCAAAATAATGATTGTGTGATTTTTAATCATGGTGTGATTTTTAATCATGGTGTGATTTTTAATCATGGAGTGATTTTTAATCATGGAGTGATTTTTAATCATGGAGTGATTTTTAATCATGGAGTTCAACTCAGGTTTAATTTGCCTCAAATTGATCATCTACCTTGTACATTATTCTTTGTCTGTCTGTTCCATGTTTTTTTCAGTAAGATTTGTCTGAAATTAAGTATGTACTTTTGTACGGACTAGTGCAGAGAATATGGCATATGTTACCAGTCTGATTATTAGTAAGGGATTAATGAACACCAACATAAAATGTATTCTAGCTATATTCTCTGAAACTACCTGGCCAATCTGGCAATTTAATAAATAAATGTGGACGAAATAATTATAAACATCGTGATCACAAGCTGCACTAAATATTATTATATTTTTAGAGTATTATTTTAATGTTATCACTGGAAACGTTGGTTTATTTCATGCTGTATAAAAGATTACTATCGACAGCAACATTTTTGTAAAATTGTTAATGTTTTTAGAGCTCTAAAGATGTTATCTACTAGTTTATGTCTATTTAATGTATTTTCTAATCGCACATCGTATTACGTTGACACACCGGTTCCGTTAAAATCATGAGAGTTAACCAACGTTAAGCCCGAACAGTGCATAAATGGGTGACTATTTAGGAATTGCAGGTGCTCTGAGCTCATCTCGATATTTTTTGCAATCAGTACTGGGCCTCATCTTGCCACAGGATCCAAGTAGTGCCGATTCAGTAGAAGTGCGGCTAAGGGTTTTCGCAACACTTGCCTCAAAATTACACGTGCAGCTAACATAAAACAGGTATCCATTGTCTCTGGATACAAGATAAAGGCATATAATCACACATGTGTCATACACATGAGATTTGTTAGAATGAAATGCTTATATTGTAGACATTTTATTTTCGTTTTTCTATATTTACTTCCCCTTCCTTTTTTCCTACTATTACTGTCTTTCTACTCTCTCCATCCCCTTCCCCCCTAATTGGTGTTTTTCTTCTCTCTTTCTCCCCCTCTCACGGTGC
>NC_136498.1:7494537-7527037 GCF_053919585.1 Euprymna scolopes
CTACGCACTTGAAACCACCGGACTAACACGTAAATTCTCGTCTCTTCGCCATAATACCAAAATGAAGAAAAAGAAAAAGAAAAAGAAATTCATGAACCGGACTTTCGACCTTGATGAGGCTATGTATTAGTGAAATATAGGACTTACAAAAAAAAAAAGCAATGAACAATGATTTTATCATTGTTTTCGACACTTCAAAGTTTTCAAAAATTTCTCAATATAATGATCTCCATTTAAAATAAATTCCATAGCTTAGGAAACTAATTAAACAAAAAACCTAGAATAATGAGGTGGAGGTAGGTTCATTTGCTTGCTCTTAAATAGAAATTAGGATATGTACGTAATACACAATGTCATGATCACGGTTTTTAAATTTGTATTCTTGATTATGTAAAAATATTAAATACACGCATGATTATGGAAATTGATAATCATTAAGCTTAATGACTGAGTCAATTAATTTTGACTTTAATTTTTGGGGGGTATATAAATTTATATTTTTATATTATAAAATTTCAGTTAAAATAATTATAAGGATTATATATATGTATCTATAATATTAAGCTGAATGTGTGTGTGTGTGTCTGGTCACGAATAGGCTCCTATATGGTTGACTATTTAAAAAAAAAAACTGATTGCATATAATGATAGAAGATGTATCGAGACACAGGACTGGGTATGTTTGATCCTGCAGAATGATGGTTCATTAAAATTGTGGGGTCTGCGTTCATGGCTGGTCCACGAATTATGGGAAAAAAAATTAAAAATAAAAACGTTTACAAGTGTTTTTGATATAATGTACATAATAATACTTTGATAAATATGTTTTAACTTAAATAGGGAGGGTATAATAAAATTGTGGGGTCTGGTTCGCGCCTGGCCTCCATGGAATGGAAATAGGCACAAACTTTAATAAAAACTTTTCCTATCTGCGTTATTATACTTTGATAATTATGTTTCAGCTTGAAGAAATATGGTATAATAAAATTATAGGGTATTCGTTCGCACCTGACCTCCATAGAATGGAAATATGTCATAAAGTTTAACAAGGTCTTTTAATATAGATCCACAGAATATTGTGATAAGTGTTTCATTGTGAATAGGTATGGTATAATAAATTATGGGGTGTATCTATTTTATTTTTACTTTCATCATATTTTGGTTTGGTTTTGATACCCCCGAATTCGAAGCTATCTCTTAACAACCCTTCCTTTTCATAACCTATCATACTTTCATAAATCAGAGTCTATTTTCCGTAGGCTGTTTTTGAACCCAGTCAACGACGCGTACTTTTGCTAGTATATATATATATAATTTATTATAGAAAAAAATCGTAAACTAAGCAAAGATGATTTCTTTATCGAAATTAAAAAAATACGTTTGAATTTCACTCACATCACTAAAATAAAAACACTTCGAATTACACTTTCTTTTAAAACTAAGTTTGCTTTAAGCTAAGTGTTTGGTATGAAATGATTATTTTTTAATCAGAAATTGACAAACGATAATACCTCAAGCCATTATAGTACAAACACAACTTAAGATGTTTTTAAATGTAAAAAAGTTACCCCCCGGGTTGCCTACTGTTGTTTTGATCCCTCCCCCAGCTACTATCATTTTAACACCTCTCCCAAATGGGGCTAAACTGTTGTTTCGATGCCCCCTCCCACTACTCTGGACACCGCTGGGTACCTCCGCCAGTATATATATATATATATATATATATATATATATATATATATATATATGTGTGTGTGTGTGTGTATGTGTGTGTCTGTGGGTATATATGTATATATTATTTTATTTTATTTTCTCTTAGAAAGCTTTTAGCTGTAAACTAGGGTTTACAGAGTAATATTCGTTCGTTCAGGAATTCATAGGAGAGTGTGTTGTATAAGTTTTTAAGCATACGACCAGTTTATATGTGCTTTTTCAGACAGGTGTCATGTATATGGAGTGCAGATATTCTAGCATTTAGATTGAACAAATTTTGGGAATTTTGAAATAT
The DNA here is from genome assembly GCF_053919585.1 of Euprymna scolopes. Lineage (NCBI taxonomy): Eukaryota > Metazoa > Mollusca > Cephalopoda > Sepiida > Sepiolidae > Euprymna > Euprymna scolopes. Next base: position 7,496,546 of record NC_136498.1, read on the forward strand.
GTGTTAAATTAATCTAGAATATTTTTAAGATTAATAAATTTTCAGTTTAAATTCACCAACTAAGTACATCCGGATCTTGTTCCAGAAAAAAACTCAATTAAAATCCGCAAAGAACTGGAGCTGTTCTTAACTTAATCTGTGCATGCGTAGGCCAGTTCTATGTTTATAGACGTATTGTGAAAGAATAGCGTAAACTTGTCGAAAACATACGCGACACATTAATCTATCTGAATACGAACTTACAGAACACAAATAAAAAATGATTTCTAAATCTTGGATCTAAATACCGTCTTTTATTTTTTCGACTATCAAACAAAAAAAAAAACAAATCTATTCTAAAAGAAATTTACTAAAACTACATAAAATATTACAAAACATTCACGCATACCTGCTCTTCTTAACGCAGAAGCAACATTACTTCGGCACAATATAAAGCAAACATTCTAATTCAATAAAACAATTTTTTAATGAGCTTCGTAATCATAAATTTATTATTAAAAGCAGACAAAATAAAAATACTTCTACTTCTTAATAAATTAGGCTTTCGCGATCTCAAATATTCATGGACGACTACATAAAATTCAAGAATTGAAATATCTTATTAATACACTATTACCAATAATAAATTATTGATAATTAATTATTAATAATTTATTATCAATAATTTATTATTGATAATAAATTATTAATAATTTAGTAATAAATTAAAAACACAAGTGACGGACTCATCACTGTGAACATATCAGTAAATAATAAATATTACAAAATACTGTGATCGGTGCAAAAATAAGATTTCTAGCTTTTTTAATCAGAAAGTTGAAGACTGATGAAAAACGGTGATGTACTAAGAAAACGATCTTTGTTGTTTCAGAATAAAGTTTTCTACATAGTAATCAGCATTCTTACTAACGATAAATGTGGATCGTTGGAAAAGGAAAGACTTATTTTATTTATTCCAAAATTGAAGTACGACGAAAATGGTATTGATACTATTAAAACGAACGAGGTTTGAGCTCCAGAATTTACTATTCTGCGTAATCAAGATTGATGGCAATGCAATTTTGCCAACAATTAAATAACACATCTCTGCTTTTGACACACGTCTATGATAGCAGTGGCTTTCTTAGAGTCTCATAACGTCAATCTCTGAAACAGAGACATGAAACTTACAGATTATAAATTCATAATGACACTAATTATAAAAATGCAGTTTGTAATTTTCTCGTCTATTAGGAGGAACAAAAAAAAGGAGGTATTACTTTTAGTAGACCTCTTGTAAGCAAGTACGCATGGATCATATTCCGGAAAACAAGTACTACCCTTCTCTTTTGTAATCTTTCCATGTTTAGTGCAATTCTATGACGATGGGTGTCTTACGAAGGGATACAGCTCCAAAAGCTTGAAACGCATTAGCACTGCGGACACACAAGCGCATCTGAGGGTATTGAAACGCTAGTGTTCTAATATGTTTTCGTTTTTCTTTGTGTCGGTATGACTAGCATCTCTGCGTAAGATGCTGGCTTGGCTACTTGCAGCTTCCAGAAGATAAACGCTCTATCGATTTCGGTGTTATCAACTGCCAACACCTACTGTGGGGTAGTGCGGCTATCTTAGAATCTTCACCAATCGATAATTTCCAAGATCTGCTTTTAAAGTATCTTAATGGGTCAGAGTATCACTTCTATGAGATCGATCATCCGTTTGTTCTCAATTTTAGCCGATGAGCAGTTGCATCGTATTTCACCACAAAAAAAAAATAAAAAATAAACAAAATAAAATCATCAGCGTTGTTTGTTTGTTTGTTTGTTTGAGTCCATAGTAAACGTGTAGACAGTTTTGTTATAGTGGGTCTACGTAATGATTATTAAGTCTTCAAAATCGGAATACAAATCTTACTATCTTCTATTAATTTTAGTTCGAATATTTTAGGGAACCTTATTAATCGCCAACTGTATCCTTAAATTAGAATTAGTAATTGTAGGCATTACACAGTATAAACGGCAAACCAAAAACGTCGTTAAAAGAATCTATCTACTATTATACAAAACTCACTTTGTATGTTAGTCTATTCCTCATAGAACGGATGAGGATATATTTTACAATTTTCACGCAAGGTAAATTTATGTCTGGCAGTGTTTTTAGATGGTTTGTACAGAAATTTATTTGAGAAGTATCGAAAATCGAAAAACTCGATCCTGACACAGTCTTTCTGATAGATAAAGAAAGAAAAATTCACGGAAGAATATTATACGTTAAACCGGTCAAGGGAGATTATAAAATCGCAGCAAATATTTAATAAATAATTAATTAAATAAATAAACAGAACTATTGTCATCTGAAAATATAACTCAGTTGTGGAGTATTCGACAACAAATCGAATGAGCCTTCATTTAAGCTCGAGTATACCTCACCAGTTTATTGTAACGATTTCTTATTAGTGAGTTCAATTTACGATAAAAGAAGAGTACAATTTAAAATCGCTGCAAACCATTTCCTCGTTTTTATATTTCAAAACCAAACATTAATCAAAAGTGACTTCTATTTTATAGCCCAAATATCAGCGTGCGCTATATTGTAAACCAGCTCGTATTTTATATAAATATTATCAAAGGTAAACTTCGTTAATCTTTTAAATACATGGACGAGTTTTGCATTTCAACTAAAGAATGGCATTCTAAAAGGTAATACCGCCTATACTTTTGTTCCGCTCGAATAGACAGGAGAAAATGCAAATTGTTATAATGACTAAAATTGTACATGCATGATATTAAAGGTTCACCACTCTGTTGCAGATATTGACTGGGAAAGATAAGGAAACAACCACTAGGATGATGGATGCCAGAGGAATAGGTGTGCCATTGAATTTATGGTAAAAGTTTATAGGAATATTGTATACTAGCCTACCCGTGACCCGTTGGGTCATTATGTTAGATTAGCTATGGAATTGATGTATGAGCGTGACACTCATGACGTAAAGAAAATAGTTTTTGTGACATAAAATAAACATTCCTATGAAAGTATATTAAAATGAAAAAAAAGAATATAAATAGATTTCTATGAGCCGTTCTGTTTATAATTGGTTATTTGTGAAAAAGAAAACTTACAGCCATTGAATTATAAGTGGTTTGCCATACTTATAGGTGAATGTGCACTGAACAGATACCGTAAGTTAAATTCAAATTTTGATATATCTTTTTTTTTTATGAAAGTGTTAGTTGAAAGTACAGAATAGTTTAAAACACTCTCCCCATGTTAAGAATGGCTTTTAAAATAGAAAATGAAAATAAAATGTAACTTTTTAAATGTATTTTAAACAAACATTCATGACCCATTAAGTCAAATATTTAATTTATGTTAATAATAAGGTAAAAAAAAAACTAATTAAGATAATGTAAAAAAAAGCTGAAAGCATTAACAATAGTTTATTTGGGTAATTTAAACACGAAAAAAAAAATTGGAACGCTGAAAACGTACACAGTAAAACAATACGTTTTATTGTGTTGATTATTTATTTAAAAAAATTTTCGGAGTTATTTGTTTATGTTGGTAGTGGAGAAGAAAATGTATGAATGTTTTTTAAGAAAGATGTATTAAAAATGGAGAATAAATTTAAAAAAAAGGAAGAACGTGGGTAAATCGTCGTTGAAAAATGCTCTCGAGTCAAAGTTGATTTATTTGTAAGAAAATTGCGACAGTATAGTTGTAATACAGAATAGTTGCAAAACATGCCCACCCTTCCCATGTTAAATAATAATTTCTAAATAATAACGCTAATATTTCAGTCGGCAGGTTAAATTCTGCAAAAGTAGCAATTTGTATTTGTTTGTTTACGCTGTTATGGGTTTATGTTTATGTACACATGCGCAGCCGGAAGTCGTAAACTGGATGTGTGGTTACAATGTCATTTGAGTTTTATAATTATCTAGATTATGTAGAAAATACATTCTGAAGCACAAAAAGTCGATCGTTTTAATAGCGCAAATATTTGTAACACTAACGTTTAGAGTTAATATTAAGAGGTTTTACTTATGCGGCATCTCTAGTATGATAAAGCGCGCTTCAAGCGCCCATGCTCGGCCATCGTTCATCGATGGCAAAACTGCATTGAAAATGGTAGTGGCTACGTAGAAAAAATTGTGGAGCACAAAAGGTCGCCAGTTTTAATGATTTCACTCCCGTCTTCGTAGCTTCTCGACTTTTTGAATAAATATGAATAAGAGCATCTACTTTTGTGACAACACTCGTATTTAAAGACATTTATTTACTCCAAAACACAAATCGTACGGAATTTTGTGAGAACAAGACAAAAAGTGACTGATACGAAAGGGTCATCTGGAGATCCCAGATAATCGATCAAAACTATATAATTAAATAAAATACTATTAGAAATCCACACAATTAATTTTATCAATCGTTCGAAAACTTGATGTTCAACCAGCTTTTTAATAATTTAAGATTTTTTAAATATTATTCAAACAAATTATTTTAAATGAGTTAACTCACAACGTACATATGCAGGTTGCTAGAAGAGTTATTTCCCTTACATAACCTTTATCTGTTATATATTTTAAACCCCATTTTTTGTTAATTATGCGATATGTCCGTAATTTTGTTCAAAATCAAATAAATTTTTGATGGTGTAACACATGTAAATATTGTGTAACAGCATTTAAAGAAATATGTGGACGCCATTAAATTTCTCTGTCGCCTCTGAAACATACACATCTTAGTCATTTAAGGGCCGCCTGTCGTGGACTATTTGACAAAGTAGAAACACAAAAAAAGCGGCCTTTTTATTTTGTCTATTTGCAAGTGCAAACCAAGACACCGTCATCGCTATTGATATACCAGGTAGATAGACGTGCAGCATCATACAAAAGTGATGAAAATACGTTTCGAAATAGCGTAGAACCACTCACCAGGGTCTAAAGAATGAGGTAAAAGAATAAACAAATGTTTTTATATTACTAAAAAAGAAGCACATTTGCTATAGAAAAATGATTTATGAAACACCCATAGAAATATGAAACCTATTTTACAAACACGGTTATGGTCTGTTTATATCATAACATGCGTTCACAACGTTTGACGGACAAATTATGCTTCAGTAGTGTCCATACGGATGTTCATATAACACAAGGTAAAGTCAAGAATAACAAAAAAAAAAGAATAAAAAGGAAACTTTTTATCCATAAGGTTAAAACATAAATGAAATCATCTGTAGAGAAAACAGAAAATTTCATGACAATGTTTTCAATTTTTTTTAAAAGGTTTATTATTCTGGTGGTCACACGAATCGGGCATCAGAACTAAATCAACATTCAGACATTATTTTTAAATCCTTCAAACAAGCAGTTTATATTACACTCACGGTTGCGGTCTATTGAGTTCATAATAATGTTCGACAAGGCGATTAGGTGTAACTAAGCATAGCGCATTAATGTGGCAAGTTATTGGTTGGGATGTTTTGGTTGTTTTGGTTTACGGCATACCAAAATTTTCGAGTTATTTATTACACAATTTTTGCACGGATGTTTTTATACTTCACGTGCCTTGTTTCTTGTTTCTTAAAATATTTATTTGTGACATTTGTTGTAGCTGTTGCTTTGTCTTTATTTAAATGCCCCTAAGAGAATGCAGCCATAAAAAAATACATAAGAATAATACATACATTGGACATACTACGACAACATTTTCCTGGCGATTACTATGCATTTAAACAACACCAAATACCATCATTTGCTAAAAGAACATAATAGTCCTCACCTCTAAGCTTGGACAAATCTTTGTTCATGATACAAAAAGTGTACAACACAAAAACAATTACACAAAATTTAAAATTCTCGAAGCATCCTAGATTAGAACAAATTAGTTACTAAAAATAACATAGCCCATTATATATTTCCCTATTCTACTTTCCATTTCCATTCATTTTAACTTAATCAAAGCTTAAGAGGATTCTAAGTCGAATCGAAAGCGCTCGTGATTACTATGAAACTTACATCAACATTTTCCATTTTGATATAAAACAAATTATAGGGAAAATCAGAAAAAAATAATAAAAAGAACCATAAAGCTAAGTATCACCGTTGTATTTGTACAGTGTCTGCTTGGTGATCAAGAGCGGAGGTCCGCTTCAAAAATAACAATACAAAACACATTATATATATATATTTATATATATATATATACGCACCTTCTCTTGAGATTTTAGTTAGCCAATAAGCTTTCTAGTATCCACCGCACCCTTCTAAATAAGCCAATGAGCAGGCACGTACAGGCAAAATGCCCAGTTAACCTCCAGTTGACCCGTTCCTTCATGTGTGGTATTTAGCGTGGATATCTAGTGTCTTGAACTGTTTGAAATCAAGGTTACCTTTTTTGTTGTTTTTTATATGTTATATATATATATATATATGTGTGTGTGTGTGTGTGTGTGTGTCTGTGTATGAGTGTGTGTGATACTTTTTATACATGCATGTTTATTTATTATTTTTATTTGTTTATTTTCTATGTTTATTGTTAGTTTTAAAATAATGTTGTATTTCTATCCTAGAGTAAATTTTATCGCACCAGTTTATTAGATGTAGGGGTTCTTTAAAGTATAGGTTAGCAAATTTTTCATCAACGCATAATCTACTTCGATCGTCCAGGTCTGTACATGTGTTTGCTTGTATTACTATTTTCAATTCGACAATGGCAATTATATGTAGAATACATTTATATATATATATATATATATATATATATTACATATATATATTTAAATTATATATATATTACATATATATATATATATTTCAAGTATACATATATATATAACATATATATATTTCAATTGTACATATATTGCATATATATATTTCAATTATACATATATTACATACATATATATTTCAACTACATATATACCATATATATATATATTTCAATTATATATATTACATATATATATATTTCAATTATATATATTAAATATATATATATTTCAATTATATATATTAAATATATATATATTGCAATTATATATATTACATATATATATATTTCAACTATATATATTACATATATATATATATTTCAACTATATATATTACATATATATATATATTTCTAACAATATATATTACATAAATATATATATTTCAATTATATATATTACAAATATATATATTACATATATATATATTTATATTATATATATTATATATATATTTCAATTATATATATTATATATATACATTTCAATTATATATATTACATATATATATTTACATTATATATATTACATATATATATTTACATTATATATATTACATATATATATATTTCAATTATATATATTACATATATATATATTTCAATTATATATATATATATTACATATATATATTTCACTTATATATATATATATATTACAATTATATATATATTACACATATATATATATTTCAATTATATATATATTACATATATATTTCAATTATATATATATTACATATATATTTCAATTATATATATATTACATATATATTTCAATTATATATATATTACATATATATTTCTATTATATATATATTACATATATATTTCAATTATATATATATACATTGCATATATATATATGGATATTTCAATTAGATACATATATATATATATTTCAATAATATATTGCATACAAATACATGCATATTTCGATTATATACACATATTACATATATACATCAATTATATACATATATTACATATATATATATATATTTCAATTATATATATTGCATATATATATGGATATTTCAATTATATACATGTTACATATACATATGATATATATATATATATGTATATGACATATATATGACATACATATATGTATGACATATATATATGACATATATATGACATATATGTATGTATGCCATATATATGACATATATATATATATGACATATATATATATGACATATATATGCCATATATATATATGACATATATATATATGACATATATATATATGACATATATATATATATATGACATATATATATATGACATATATATATATGACATATATATATATGACATATATATATGACATATATATATATATATGACATATATATATATATGAAATATATATGACATATATATATGACATATATATGACATATATATATGTATATGATATATATATGACATACATTTATATTACATTAGCTAGGGGTACCCCGCGTTGCCCGGGTGTTTGTAGGTGTATGTGGTGTTAAATAAAAAAGAAACCGGGGGGGGGAGGATCGAAGCCGAAGCCCTGAGGCGAAGTTTTAAAATAAAATCGGCAAGCCAGAATGAAGCATTGTCATAAGCGAATAAGTGAAAGATGTTTGAAAGTCGTCGAGCGTTACGACGACGACGATTACGATCGTTTTAATTAAGCTGGGGGTCGGTAATTAAAACATCGAAAAAAAACACCAAAAAAACAAACGTAAGGCAAACCAACGATGAAAACAGAAAAAATAAACACGTTAAAAATTGCTTGAATAAGCCTGTCTCGATATTAAAATTTAAAAAATCGGTGGGTACTCGGGTGTTTGGGGGTGTCGCTAAAAATAAACGAAGTAAAAAAAAACAGGAAAAGGAACGTTACGTGAAAAATGGCTTAAATAATACAGGGTTCAATATTTAAATTTAAAAAATCGAAAAAAAAAACATCTTACACCGCGTTTCGAACCCAAAACGTTTAGATAATGAACCAAGGCCTTAACTACCTGAGCTAAAGCAACGTATATGAAATTGCTTCTGTTTTCAACTATTTAAAGTAAATCAGGTCACGACGTCATGACGTCATCTGACGCATGCGTTGTCGAAAATTGTCCAATTCGGGGTGAAAAAGTGAACGTTTCTCTCTTTCTCTCTCTCTCTTTCTGTTTGCGTCTCTCTCTCTCTCACTTCGTTTTCCTTACTCTAGAGAGTGTTACGTAAAAAGAAAATGGCGTGTAGCTTTTTTTTGTAAAAACTTCGATCGTTAATATTTTTTGTAAGCGTTTTTTTTACTTCACATTTTTGGCTTTTTATTTTTCATTTAACTATCGTATCTTACTATTTTTAACGTGCAAATAACTTTGGTAACGTAGAAGTTCATAGTTTAGCTTGTGTGAGGGTTAAATTTTTTTACCGATAGCAACAATGTTTTTCAAATTCAGACTGCCATTACAGCTTGCTGACGTCAAGATCACGTGACATGACTCAGCGGGTTTTGAATACAAAATAAACGGCTCCGTATACACTTTATGTAGAAGAGTTGGGGTCCGTTTTCAGGGTGGCACTTATAAATCGATTTAAAAATGTGTAATGTTTAACATTAAAATATCACTTTTTACCCCCCCCCCTGCAGAAAATCGATCAGTTAACGAAGTTCTAATGGACCTTTTGGGCGAATTTTTCGATATTTGTCGTCCGGAGTGAATTTTTGTTCCGTCCGTTAAACGTTTTTAGCAGGCACACAAACATACATACGTACGTATATATATTTTCGCTTTTATATATATAGATATAGATATATTTCAATTATATATTTCAATCTCTCTCTCTCTATATATATATATATTTCAATCTCTCTCTCTCTCTCTATATATATATATATATATTTCAATTTATATATATATATATATATATATATATATTTCAATTATATATTTCAATTTATATATATATATATTTGAATTATATATTTCAATTTATATATATATATATTTCAATTATATATTTAAATTTATATATATATATATATATATATATATTTATTTCAATTATATATTTCAATTGATATATATATATATATATTTCAATTATATATTTCAATTTATATATATATATTTCAATTTATATATATATACTTCAATTATATATATCAATTTATATATATATATATTTCAATTATATATTTCAATTTATATATATATATTTCAATTATATATTTCAATTTATACATATATATATTTCAATTATATATTTCAATTTATATATATATATTTCAATTTATATATATATATATTTCAATTATATATTTCAATTAATATATATATTTCAATTATATATTTCAATTTATATATATATTTTAATTATATATTTCAATTATATATTTCAATTTATATATATATATATTTCATTTTATATATATATATATTTCAATTTATATATATATATATATTTCAATTATATATATATATTTCAATTATATATTTCAATTGATATATATATATTTCAATTATATATTTCAATTTATATATATATATATATTTCAATTATATATTTCAATTTATATATATATATATTTTAATTATATATTTCAATTTTTATATATATATTTCAATTATATATTTCAATTTATATATATATATATTTCAATTATATATTTCAATTTATGTATATATATATATATTTCAATTATATATTTCAATTTATGTATATATATATATTTCAATTATATATTTCAATTTATATATATATTTCAATTATATATTTCAATTTATATATATATATATTTCAATTATATATTTCAATTTATATATATATATATTTCAATTATATACTTCAATTTATCTCTATATAAATAAAATTAACTCATTTTTCTCGTCGGATTTTGACCTTAATAGGATTAAAAATCAAGATATTTCATGCAAATATAATATGCACAAACGGCAGAACAATATCTGAGGTGTGTTATAGGCTTATTATTTCTCAAATTCATCGATAATCTTAGATTTCTATACTTTTTCTTCGGAGAAGTAACGGCCAAAATCGGTTAAGATCAATGGAAGTGGTAAAATATTTTCTCTCTAATAAATTCCTCTTCCCCCTGCCACCACTTAACACCGTTTGGGGATCGTTCACAAGGAATAGTTGAGAAGAGAACACCGGTTTGGTTTCGTAGTTCTTTCATGTGAAGTTATTTAAAATCACTAGACTAAGCTGCAGTGCTCTGTGGCGTAGTGGTTAGCGTGCTGGACAATTCACATTATATTTTCACGTTCGCGCCGACCTACTGTAGTCGTTTTTTTTTCCTAAACAACTGGAATGGACTTTTCTTGGTGGCCGAACTGTTAATGTTGCAGATGTTTTTTTTTTTTTTCACACTTTATTTTCCTACTTTTACTCATGACTCCGGGTTTGATCCTTCCTACTTACCTACCATAACATTTTTTAACCCCCCCTCCCGTCCCGGAAACAAACACTCGGGCAACGCCGGGTACCCCCACCATCATCTTGGGGAAGCGAAAACTGCTCTGCATTGAAACAAAGTAAACAAACCCCAAAAGCTTTCCAGCACGCTAGTATATATATATATATATATATATATATATATATATATATATATATATATATATATACAAGCATTTAATCCCGGCGCTGTCCATGCATTTGGAGGTGTATGCTAAACAAAAAAAAAATACAAAACAAAAAAACGGTCAATTTTCAAAATTTTGACCCCTTTTATTACCCCTTAACTTTTATTGTTCTGAGCTCAAATCAAGTTATTAAGTTAGATCCATTTCCAAGGAACCTATGTTTAACTTTAAAGTGTTTAGACCCAAAATTGTCGGAGGAGTTTGGTAGAGTTCTCAAAGGTAAAATCGTTTAACTTTGACCCATTAACAGCCAAAAATCTGGTCGAAAACTGATCACATCGATTTCCCCAAATCTCAGTACCCTGTATATCAAATTTTGAGTCTGTAGACTAATAATTGACAGAGTTATTGAGTAGGAAATGTAAACACACACACACACACACTTTTATAGATATACTAGCATTTCAGCCCGGCGTTACCCGGGTGTTTGGATGTGTATGTTGAGCAAAAAAAAAGTGGTAGCTGGAAGTCAGGCTCGAACCCATATCGCAAAGGAGAAAAAGAACGGGTAAAACCTTACGTTTATGCTATTACGACCACCGCACAACCGGAACATTTTTTAAAATTAAGGCTAGACAATCTAATGGAGAGGATAACTTTAAAAAATATCGGGGAAAAAAGTGACCCCCGCCCTGTAGAATAATGCCTGGTTGAAGGGGAAGATATTAATGTTTTTAGCCAATTGTTCGATATTTGTCGTATGAAAGGTGGAACTTTAAAACGATACTGATCTTGGTAAAATCCGTCGCCTCTATTGAAAGTTTAAGGCAGACATGCAAACAGACATACATACATACATACATTTATATATTGGTAACTAAAAATTTTCAACCCAAACTGATGAAAAGCTTGCCCTATCTCTGAATACCCTTTATGAAAAATTACAAATATCTAGACCAGAAATTGTCTGAGTAATTTGGAAGAGACCGCAGGGGTTAATTTTTTTTTAAACCTTGACCCCTATTATAAGCCTTAAATTTATTGTTTTGGGCTGAAATGACGTTGTTAAGTAAGATCCATGTCCAAGGAACCTATATCTAAAATTTCAAATGCGTAGACCCAAAATTGTCGGAGGAGTTTGGTCGAGTTCTCAAAGGTCAAATCGTCGGACTTTGACCCCTTAATTGCCAAATTTCTGGCCAAAAATCGATCACATCGATTTTTACCGAATCTCAGTAACCTGTATATGAAATGTCGAGTCTGTAGACTAAACATTGAAAGAGTTATTGCGTAGAGAAATTTACACACACAGACACGTTCACTTTAATTATATGTGTATAGATTACACATATACATATTTCAATTATATATATATATTACATACATATATATTACATATATATATATATATATATATATATATATATATATATATATATATATGTGTGTGCGGAAACAGTTAATGAAATATGTTAAAAACACTTTGAAATGAGTTAAAACATATTTAATCTGAAACGGAAACACTAGATCAATGGATAGTCCGAAAACCAATCATATCGATTTTCCAAAATCTCAGTACCTTATATATCAAATTTCGAATCTGTAGGCTACGAATTGACCGAGTTATTGCGTAGGGAAATGTACACAGACACGCACAGAGATACTTTCACACACACATATATATATATATATATATATATATATATATATGTATATATATATAGATAATAGACACATATATAATACATATATAATACACCTATATATAATACACATACATAAAATACACGTATATATATATATATATATTACACATGTATATATAATACACATACATATAATACAGGTATATATATATATTACACATGTATATATAATACACATACATATAATACACGTATATATATATATTACACATGTATATATAATACATATATATATATATAATATATACATAATATATACATCAAATACTTATATATGTATTACATATATATAATAAATATACATATAATACACATATATAATTCATGTACATAAAATACACACACATCATAGGCCCTTAACGTCGAGGACGACGATTGGCAAGGCGCTTCAGTCTTCTACAGTTCAGGAAGTCTGTGTATTGCTGGCAGGATCTTTTGGCACCAGATCTTATAGCAGCTTGCCACTTTGCTCGGTTGCCGGCAGAGGTTTCCCAAGTGTTGTGAGGGATGCCGAAGACCTGGAGGTCACGTTTCAGGACATCCTTGTAGCGGAGGCGTGGCCTGCCAGCACAGCGAGGGGCATCAGCTATCTCTCCAAAGAGAAGTGCTTTTGGTAGCCGGCTGTCGTCCATGCGGCAGGTGTGGCCAGCCCAACGTAAGCGACGGATGCGCAGCACTGTGTACATGTCAGTACTCTTGGTCGTGGAGAGGATAGCCAGTCGCTGAGAATTTATTCTTGACATATCCATAGTAGTTGCCTGAAACGTCAAGCGCCGGGGCAGGGAAGTAGTGGATGAGTGCATGCCCAGAACAGAACATCCACCTCTGGACCCAACATTGCGGACCCCAGCGGAGCACAGGAGTGCGACAGCTGGAGCAGTGGTAGGTTGCCCCGCAGTACCCGCTAACTGGGTGTTGATCCCTGACCGTTGATCGTTCTTGATTCATCCGCTCAGTGATCCGCCATGGGAGACCGGTGGTTGAAAAATATATCAGCTGCGCTCATACCATGACTGCCAACTCCTGCTGCCGAGATGACATTTTGCTATTTGACCACATAGCTGGTCAAATAGCAAAATGCACACACATATATAACATATATATAATATATATGTATAATACATATATATAATACATATAAACAAGATATAGATATATAACAAATATATATAATATATGTATATAATACATATATATATAAAATATAATATTATATATATAATACATATATAACATTATATATAATATATATAATACTTATATAAAATACATATGTTATACATATATATATATGATATATATATAAAATATATATACTACATATACTACATATATATAATATATTATATGTATAAAACATATAGATCATGCATATATAGATTATATATAATATATATAATATACATAAAATAGATATATATATAAAACATACAAATATCTCACATGTATATATAATTCATATATATATTTTTCTTATATATATAATGCATATATATATATATACATTACTAATACATATATATAGAATACATTTACATGTAATACATATATATAATATATATATACATATATATAATATGTTTATATGCAATACGTGTATATATATATATATATATATATATATATATATATATATATATAAACCATATTGCTCATTCCATGTCAAATATACTGTTATACTGTCCGACAGGGATTTGTTTAAAATTTACTGCACTTAGAGATCTCCATGAAATTTTGAATATATATAATATCATAAGATAGACAAATCCGTCAAAATTTAAAATATATTGAATGCACGTTTTTTTAAAAATAATTCAGGTTAAAAGTTAAGGGCAAGTTCAACATTTTTATTTTGATACTCAAAAACATATTATAATAATTTATATTAAAGATTTATCGAAGTTCTTTAAACTTATAAACTACAGAGATATCATATAAAAGTGGTCACTTCTTAAAAATTCACATTTTTATAAAAGTTCAAGGTCATATTTCAGTAACCCCGTGACCTTGAGATATTTAAGAAGTGCCATTCAATTCGGTTAATGGAGATCTAAGAGCGTAGCAAATTTGAAAATAATCCGTGTCGGACATGGTTTGTGACCCCCCCCCCACCCAAATTTTTCGACTTGTACCACAACACGTAACTTCTCTATATATCATTCCCTATCACAGACCAGCAAGAACAACATGCATCACTCATGCACATATTATCCAGACTAGCAACAACAACATACATCACATCTATATCTGTTTCTGACCACACTTCCCGATAATTCAGGGACGCTCCATGGTAAAATATCTTTTAACTTCCTGCTCAACATTGCGAAAATGAGACCATTGAATGGTTCAAAGGGGCAATTGAAGCACATGTTCCCACACGCAAATTATATAGCAAACCCCACTCTCCCCAATGGTTCTATTTAACTTGTGCAGCTGCCATAGCGCAAAGGCAGCATGCGTACCGCAAATTTACGCGACATAAGTCCAGTTCAAACAGACAGAAGTACATAGAAGCCAGAAATAACTGTAAGAAAGAAATAGCGACAGATAAGAGATAATTTACTGAATTACTAGCTATGGAAAAAGATTTCTGTGCGCGATAGCTGCAGCATGTTCTGGGGATAACAATGGCTGGCTGTTAGGTTTCTGTTGGAATTTTTTGGATGGTATGAATCGGTCTATGCCTACAATTAACCCTTCTGTCAGGTCTGATTCTATAAAGGACACATTCTTTTTAAACATGGAATGCAGTGGTAGATCAGATATGAATGTACGGAAGTTATACCAGTCTGCCATACAGTATCGATATACAGTCCGGTGGAGAGGTACATCTGAAGACTTATTGAATTTCATTTTTATCTTAAGTGATACGACAGAGTTGTCGGAGGATCCCAGAGGAGATAGAACGGAACATGAACATAGCTCAGGGGAAGTTGTGAGAAAAATGGTCTAGAAGGCTTGCATACTCACCGGTCGTATCGGGCACACGGATGGGTTCGTGAGCAATGTGAGTGAGGTCGAATGCAACGGCAAAATCATGACAGAAACCCCCCCTCATCATCTGTCTTATTTAAGTGGGTCAGCCATCCAACATTATTGGCACTGAAGTCACCGCAAATGTGAATGTTAACCGAAGAATGAGCAGGCAGTATGAGGTCAATTCTCTCAGATATACTCTTAAAGACAGTCATCCCGCTGTTGTGGGGGCGATAGAGGGCAAATATGAATGCGGTGGTGTAAGCAAGTTAAACCCGGAAGCACATATAAGGTAAATAAGGGCCTTCTCTGGAGATATCTCTACCATGCGTGAAGCCATCTATAATGTAGGCGCATATTCCATGTCCATGGCGACCTTGATGGTCAGATTAAGATGTTAATTTAGAGTATCCTTGTATTATGAACTATGAGTTTAGAAGAAATACGTTCCTTCTCATTAGAGGGTAGAAATGAGCAAAATGCGTGATCGGATTTTGCTTGTAAACGTATTAAATGAAACTACGAGAAAGTCATAGATCTTACCCGGTAAAAAAATATTGCAGCACAGAATAAGGGGAAGAAGTGATTTCACTGAAGGGATTGCTGTGTGAGGAGGAAAATCAAAACAAGTTGATTAAATTTCAATTCCCGCAAATAAAACTAAAAATAATCGCGTGCATTCAATAATAAAAAAAAACACTGTATAAAAACAACGCTAGCGAATAAATACTGGGAACTCAAAGAGAGCGGACATTCGCCGGTAGTCGAATGGAAAATAATAAGATAAGCTACCACGTGTAGGCATCTAGACGACCCATGTAGATTATGCCTTCATGAAAAATTTGCTATCCTGTACTTTAAAGAACCCCAACATTTATTAAACTGTAAAAGAGAAACGGCAAATAACTGTGTTCACAAATACGATTTACTCTAGGATAGCGATACAAAATAGTTTTAAAACTAACAAAAACAATAGAAAATAAACAAATAAATTAAATCAACATGAATATACAGCAATGAACACACGCATATATGTATGTATATATATATATATATGTGCATATATGTATGTACACACACATATGTATATATATATATATATTTTTTTTTACACGGTGATCACCACTTATCAAGGCCGGGAAGCCACTCACGGATAAGCGTTATTGCAAGTACATTACGTTAGTGTGGAGATTTGATGAAGTGTTTACTTAAGGGGGCGGTTCATTAGGAATTTGTTAACGTTGGACTTGAACACAACCAAGTTGTAGTCCGGTGGGAAGCAGGCAGACGGAACAGAGTTCCACAGGCGTGCAGTTCTAAGAAAGAAGCTTTGTTCATGGAATCCGCATTTTGATTTAGGCACAGATATAGAGTGGGGGCAATTTTTCACAGTGGATATATTTATATATAAATTAACAAAAAAAAAACACTAACCTAGTTTTAAAACAAATCCTTTGTCCGATAAAATGCATGCAAATTGGCTGATAGGAAGGGGCGCGATGGATACTAGAAAGCTGATTGGCTAACAAAATCCTCAATAGAAAAGGGACCATATAAAAACGATAAACAACCACAGAATTCGCGCATAAGCCTGAGGAACCATAGAGTGGATGCAACGCCGAATATTCAGTGTAATTTAATCGCCATATATATATATATATATATATATATATATTACATATTCTATATATATATATATATATATATTGCATTATATATATTACATATGCATATATCTATTTACATATATATATTATATAGTACATATGCATATATTTTACATAAACAGAACCAATTAGAAATAAATTAGATTCAGTAGAACCATCCATAAAATTTTCACACGAATCTGAACAAGACCACTCCCTAGCGTTTCTAGATACACTCCTCATCAGATCAGGAACCGATCTTAGTTTCAAAGTACATAGAAAGACCACACACAAAAACGATTATATTCACTACTATTCGCACCACAATGATCTAATAAAGACTGGCATGATTATTGTTTGTTTTTTTTGCGTGCCTTTAAAATATGCAGCCACCAATATCTTAATGATGAATTTCAATACATTACGCACGTTTAAAAAAACAAAAAAGCTATAGTACCCATCCTATTTCATTTCTTACGCAAAGAAAAAAGCCACGAAAATACACTATATATATAAACAGACAAAAAATAAAACAAATGCCTCACTATTAAACAGGCATCTTTTCATCCCCACTCACACTAAAAATACAAAAATCTACGACACTTATAATAGACTTGGTTTTCACTTTATACAAACAACTTCCACAACAATGAAACATATATTAAAAACTACCAAGCATTCTCCCAAAACCCTCACATCCGACGCCGGTATATATTCCATCCCATGTAACAACTGTCAACAAGCGTACATAGGTGAAACACAGCGTAAATTGAGACTAAGTATTTACGAACATAGAAAAGATATAAGGAATGGTAACGCCCTAACTGCACTTTTGCAATTGTGCAGAACACGATCATTCATTTAATTAAGATCATGCGAAAATTATAAAATACGTGATAGATAGAGCAAAAAGAAGACTTTTAGAATAAGCACTAATATTAAACACTAAAAAAGGGCTTCTACCATTTAACCCCTAGTACAGGGAAAATAATAATCAAAGAACAAAAGATCAAAACAGATCCTGGTTAACCGTTTTTCTTTAATCCTTAAATATTTCAACAAAATGAATAAGTTTAGAGCTAGAAGAAAAAACTGTACGCATTTTTAAAAGTGTAACTATAGACATTGAACAACCCAGCCTTCCTATACACACACGTTCTCTTTCCCGATATGGGTACGATTCTAACACTATATTCTTTTTATTTTCATATGGTCAATGATATTTTTCCTTTTTTTTTGCATTTTTCCTTTTAATATCCTGAGGATGTCCTCTGCAATAGAGACGAAACGTTCATTATTTCATAAATTCATTCGGTTTTTCCTTTTATTTAAAAAAAAACATATATATACTATATGACATACGCATATAGATATATATATATATTATATATATTACATATATATATTATATATATTACATATATATATATATTATATATATTACATATATATTATATATATTACATATATATATTATATATATTACATATATATATTATATATATTACATATATATATTATATATATTGCATATATATATTATATATAGTACATATATATATTATATATAGTATATATATATATTATATATATTACATATATATTATATATATTACATATATATATTATATATAGTACATATGTATATTATATATAGTACATATGTATATTATATATAGTACATATATATATTATATATATTACATATATATTATATATATTACATATATATATTATATATATTACATATATATATATTATATATATTACATATATATTATATATATTACATATATATATTATATATATTACATATATATATTATATATATTACATATATATATTATATATATTACATATATATATTATATATATTACATATACATATTATATATATTACATATATATATTATATATATTACACATATATATTATATATATTACACATATATATTATATATATTACATATATATATTATATATATTACATATATATATATATTATATATATTACATATATATATTATATATTACATATATATATTATATATATTACATATATATATATTATACATATTACATATATATATTATACATATTACATATATATATTATACATATTACATATATATATTATATATATTACATATATATATATATTATATATTACATATATATATTATATATATTACATATATATATATATTATATATATTACATATATATATATTATATATATTACATATATATTATATATATTATATATTATATATATTACATATATATATATATTATATAATACATATATATATATTATATATATTACATATATATATATTATATATATTACATATATATATTATATATATTACATATATATATTATATATATTACATATATTACATATATATATATTATATATATATTATATATATTACATATATATATTATATACATTACATATATATTATATATATTACATATATATTATATATATTACATATATATATATATATTATATATATTACATATATATATATTATATATATTACATATATATATATTATATATATTACATATATATATTATATACATTACATATATATTATATATATTACATATATATTATATATATTACATATATATATATATTATATATATTACATATATATATATTATATATATTACATATATATATATTATATATATTACATATATATATATTATATATATTACATATATATATATTATATATATTACATATATATATTATATATATTACATATATATATATTATATATATTACATATATATATATTATATATATTACATATATATATATTATATATATTACATATATATATATTATATATATTACATATATATATATTATATATATTACATATATATATATTATATATATTACATATATATATATTATATATATTACATATATATATTATATATCTTACATATATATATTATATATCTTACATATATATATTATATATCTTACATATATATATATTATATATCTTACATATATATATTATATATCTTACATATATATATTATATATCTTACATATATATATTATATATCTTACATATATATATTATATATATTACATATATATATTATATATATTACATATATATATTATATATATTACATATATATATTATATATATTACATATATATATTATATATATTACATATATATATTATATATATATTACATATATATATTATATATATTACATATATATATTACATATATTACATATATATATTACATATATTACATATATATATTATATATATATTACATATATATATTATATATATTACATATATATATTATATATATTACATATATATATTACATATATATATTATATATATTACATATATATATATTATATATATTACATATATATATATTATATATATTACATATATATATATTATATATATTACATATATATATTATATATATTACATGTATATATATTATATATATTACACGTATATATTATATATATTACATGTATATATATTATATATATTACACGTATATATTATATATATATTATATATTACATGTATATATATTATATATATTACATATATATATTATATATATTACATGTATATATATTTTATATATTACATGTATATATATATTATATATTACATATATATATTATATATATTACATATATATATTATATATATTACATATATATATATATTATATATATTACATATATATATATATATTATATATATTACATATATATATATATTATATATATTACATATATATATATTACATATATATATATTACATATATACATATATTACATATATGTATATTATATATATTACATATATGTATATTATATATATTACATATATGTATATCATATATATTACATATATATATTATATATATTACATATACATATATTATATATATTACATATATTATCTATATATATATATATTATATATTATATATATTACATATATATATATTACATATATTATATATATATATTACATATATATATCATATATATTGCATGTTGTGAGAAAATATATGTATTGGCAAGTTGTGAGAAAAAGGTCTAGTAGGCTCGCATACTTGCCGTCATTGTCGGGCACACGGGAGGGTTCCTGAACAATCTGAGTGAGGTCATAGGCAATGGAGAAATCATGACAGAACCTCCCCTCATCATCGGTCTTGTTTTAGTGGGTCAACCATTCGACGTTGTGAACATTGAAATCTCCACATACGTGAATGTTAGCTGAAGGATAAGCAGATAGGACTTAGTCAATTTTCTCATATATGCTTTTAAATATAGTAAGCTAATCAAAAACCTTGATTCCAGTAAAGCAACTGGCCCGGACGGTATTCAAATTATAGTACTCAAAAAACTTCAACCTGAACTAGCGCCCATACTTACAAAACTATTTAAACGTTGTCTTAAGGAGAATAGTTTCCCATCTCCCTGTAAAATTTCATCTGTATGCCCTGTATTTAAGAATTCAGGTGATCGCTCATCCCCTTCTCAGTACAGGCCAATAAGTCTCCTGTGCGTCATGAGTAAGTTGCTGGAATCTGTGTTAAATACAGAAGTAATCAACCATCTCAACAAAAATTACCTTCTTAGTGACGCTCAATATGGTTTCCGTTTTGCTAGATCTACAGCAGATGTGCTTACAGTTATATCTCATAGGATTAGCAAATTTCTCGATGGAGGCAACCTTTCTAGGGCAATTGCTCTTGACATATCTAAGGCCTTTGATAGGGTATGGCATAAAGGTTTACTTCATAAGATCTCTAGCTATGGTATAGCTGGAAATGTCTTCTCAATTATTAAATCATTTCTTTCTGATAGGTTCATAAGAGTAGTAGTAGATGGGCAAAAATCAGAAGCCCACAGTATTAATGCCGGTGTCCCTCAGGGGTCCATCCTGGGCCCAACTCTTTTCCTGATCTACATTAATGATCTTCCAAATCACATCCTTACATCATTTGTAGACATTTATGCTGACGACACTACCATTTATGGTAGCACATCTAAGACAGTAAACGACCAAGTTCTCTCCAATTCTCTCTCCTCTGATCTTGAGCATGTAGTACAATGGGGAAAGGAGTGGCTGGTTACTTTTAATGCATCTGAAACCAAGCTTCTCTCTTTACATCATCAACATTCTGATCCACACCTGGCATCAATTGAAATGAATGGCTCTCGTCTTCAGGTGGCCTCAAGTTTTGACAAGCTTCTGGGCTTGCCCATTACTCCTGATCTTAAATGGAACACGTACATCAAATCTGTTGCCAAGGCCGCTGGAAAAATGGTGGGATCTTTCTATCGATCCGGTAGATATCTTACTGCTGATGCTATTCTCTACCTATATAAGAGCCAGGTACGTCCAAGGATGGAATACTGTTGCCACATCTGGGCAGGAGCTGCTAGAAAGGACTTGGCCTGCCTTGATAGAGTTCAAAATAGACTTCGTAGCCTCGTAGGAGATGTCCTTTTCTCTTCCTTGCAACCTCTATCTCACAGAAGAGATGTTGCGAGTTTGTCTCTTATGTATCGTTATTTTCATGGAAAGTGTTCGACTGAGCTTCAATGTATTGTCCCCCCTCTCAAAACTTTCACAAGAAACACTCGTCTAGCTGTAAACACTATCAATAATTCCCCCCACTCTTTATCTGTGCCTAAACCTAAACGTAGATTCCATGAACAAAGCTTTTTTATTAGAACTGCACGCCTGTGGAATTGTCTTCCGTTTTCCTGCTTTCCGGCTGACTACAATATGGTTGTCTTCAAGTCTAACGTAAATAAGTTCTTGATGAGCCGTTCCATATAAGTTATCAAATTTAACAAATTTTCATTACTAATGATTATTATATTTTCCTTTTCTACTGTACACTCTTTAACCCTTATCCTTGAGTGGCCTCTTGGCCTTGATAATGAGTTGATACCTATGAAAAAAAAAAGAAAAAGTCCAATGTGAACAAGTTCTAATTGAATCGTCCCCCTAAGTAATCCAAGTTTCAAAATTCCCTCTGTTTACTATGCTTAAATCACAATGACTAATGTATACCTATTAACCCTTATCCTCGAGTGGCCTCTGGGCCTTGTTAAGTGGTGACACCCTTGTAAAAAAATATATATATCATATATATTACATATATATAATTTATATATTACATATATATATTACATATGCATATATATATGCATATATATATTACATATGCATATATATATTTGCATATATATTACATATGCATACATATATTACATATGCATATGTATATTTCATATTACATATATATATTATATATATTACATATGCATATGTACTACATATACGTATGTATTAAATATACATATCACTTACTGATATTTTTACCTATTTTTATATTATGAAAATAAACTTATAACGTATAATTCACCTATAACGTTCGACCATTCAAAAATTTATTAAAAAAAAATTAAAAATTAAAAGAAGAATTTTTCAATCTCTCCCGGCCCGGCTTTAAATATATATATATATATATATATATATATATATATATATATATATATATATATACGTATTTTTATGTGTGTGCTTATCTTCTACATGTGTTTTTGTGTGTGTGTATTTTTTTGTGTATGTGTTTAATTCACTTATCATAAACGTTTCCCTAATAATTTTATTTATTTATTATTTGATCAACTTACTGATATCCTTACCTATTTCTATATTACTAAAATAAACCTGAAACTTATAATTCATTAATTTATCCTCCTATTTTCATTCTTTCCTTCAACTACAGCGCCTGGAAATTCAAATATATATTTTTCAATCCCTCCCCGCCCGGCTAATATATATATATATATATATATATATATATATATATATATATATATATATATATATATATATATGTATACACTCAGGCATGTGCTCTTCCCCCATTGACGTGTGTGCATATGTTGTACATATGTATTCGTGTGTTTTTAGTTGTGTATCTGTTTGGTTTACTTACCATAAACTTTTCCTTAATTTTATTAATCTATTATTAAGTTAATTACTGACATTCTCACCTATTTTATTTTATCAAAATAAACCTGTAACTTATAATTGCTTTGTGTTTTATATATACTTAGGCATGTGCTCTTCCCCCATTGATGTGTGTCCATACGTTGCACATTTGTACGCGTGTATGTGCATTTATATGTGTGTGTGTGTGTATTATTTACTTATCATAAACATTCCTTAATAATTTTTTAAATTTATTATTTCATTAACTTACTGATATTCTTAGCTATCATTATACTATCTAAATAAACCTGTAATTCATTAATTTATCCTCATATTTTCCTTCTCTTTCTGTTTCCTTTTTTCTTTCAACTATTTCTTTCGACAATTCATAAATTAATTAATAATAAATAATAAACAATAAATATTTTTCAATCTCTCCCGGTCCGGCTAAATTACTTTAAACGCCATTTGCAACCCGTTCTTTTCTCCTCCCACCACACCACGCCCACTAAAATAAACACTCCAAAATGTTGCCATGGTGATCCTTTAAATTAACTGTTACTTATGCCGTTATAAATAAGAATAGCGTCTTTTGATTTTAAACAGTTATAAACTAAAAATACGTATATAAGAATTAACACATAACTGATATTTAATTATAACCCCCCTCTTATTATATACACTCCTACTACTTTAAATTCTAACGTACTCTCTCTTCCACTCCCGTTCTTTTCTAACTCCCCTTCATCTACGATTTTTCCATTCTTATTTGATATTATAACTTAGTCCTACTATGATTTCTCGTTGGATATTTCCTCTTCTTTTTGAGGATTTTCCTCTAGCTGAAACAATATGTAAACTCATTCTGGACTCACAGTAATAAATTTCCTATATACTGCTCTGGCTACACATTAAGCACTCTAGTCCGGTTTTTTCACCACGTTAATAATATATATATATATATATATATATATATATATATATATATATACTCGCATTTCAGCCCGACGTTGCCCGGATGTTTGGGGTGTATGTGTAGCAAAAATAAAGTCGTAGTAGGAAGGCAGGTTCGAACCCGTACCATGAAGGAGGAAAAGAACGAGAAAAAACGTGGCATCTTGCAGTTACGACCACCGTCAAACCGGGAGTGACTAAAACTTAAATAAGGCTAGATAATTGAAAGAGTGGATGACGTTCAAATATATTGGTTAAAAAATCGACCCCTTCCTATAGAAAAGTGCCTACGTGAGGGTGACGAAATTAATGTTTTTCCCAATTTTTCAGTGTTTTTCGTTAAGGATTGAGCTTCAAATGATACTGATGTTGGGAAAATCTGTCGCCTCTCTCGATAGTTTTAGGCGGGTATGCAAACATCCATACATACATTTATATATTGATGGCTCAAATTTTCGACTAGAACCAATTAAAATCTTGCCTTATATCTGAATACACTTTATGAAAAATTCTAAATGTTAAGACCAGAAAATGTCTGAGTAATTTCGTAGAGACCGCAGAGGTCATTTTTTTTTAAATTGACCCTAATTATGACCCCTTTAAATTTATTATTTTAGGCTAAAATCAAGTTAGTAAGAAAGATCCGTGTCCAAAAAACCTATATGTAAAATTTATATTGTTTATACCAAAAATTGGCGGAAGAGTTTAGTAGAGTTCTTAAAGGTCAAATTGTTGATATTTGACCCCTTAACAGCCAAATTCTTGACGAAAACCAGATTACAATTTTTTTTTCAAAATCTCAGTACCCTGTATATAAAATTTTGAGTCTGTAAACTTAAATTGACTGAGTTATTGCGTAGGGAAATGTACTCAGACACACACACAGACAAACCGACACTTTCACTTTTATAGATATACCAGTATTTCAGCTCGGTATTTCCCGGGTGTTTGGGGGTGTTTGTCGAGCATAACAACGTGGTAGTAGGAAGGGAGGCTCGAACCCGTACCGCGAAGGAGGAAAAGAACGGGGAAAAACGTGACGTCTTTGCTGTTACGACTATCATCAAACCGGGAGTGACGTAGGTTTACCTGAGACTAGACAATCGAAAAGAGGGGATGACTTTCAAAATATCGGCGAAAAAAAAGACCCCTCCTTGTAGAAAAGTGCCAAGTTGAGGATGAAGATATTAATATTTTTAGCCAACTTTTCGGTAATTGGCGTCCGTATTATCGAGCTGCAAAACGATACTGATCTTGTGAAAATCCGTCGCCTCTGTCGAGAGTTCTATGCAGACATGTAAACATGCAATGTCTTGACCAGAAATTGAGTAATTTGACCGCAGAGGTCAATATTTTTAAACTTTCAATCCTATTATAACTCGTTAACATTTATTGTTTTAGGCTCAAATCAAGTTATATTAGATCCGTGTCCAAGAAACCTATATCTAAAATTCCAATAGCTTATACCCAAAATTGGCGAATGAGCTTGGTATAGTTTACAAAGCTTAAATAGTTGAACTCTGACCCCTTAACAGGAACATTTCTGGCCGAAATCAGATTGCAAAGATTTCTCTAAATTTCAGTAGCCTGTATAGCAAATTTCCAGTCTGTAGACTTAAAATTGAGAGAGTTATTGCGTAGGGAAATGTACACAGACAGACACACATACACACACGCAGACAGACACTTTCACTTTTATAGATATATATAGATAGATCTATATATATAGAAAAGTGAACGTGTCTGTGCATCTGTGTGTCTGTATTCGCTACGCAATAACTCTGTTAATTTTAAATCTACAGACTCGAAATTTGATATACAGGGTACCGAGGTTTGGTTTTAAAATGATCTATATAATTAGAAAACTCGGATGACCTTGTAACGTGTGTCATAACCACTCATCCGGTTTACGACTTCCGGTTGCGCATGTGTACATAAACATAAACCCATAACAGCGTAAACAAATACACACAAATTGCTACTTTTGCAGATTTTAACCTGCGGACTGATATATGAGCGTTATTATTTAGAAATTATTATTTAACATGGGAAGGGTGGGCATGTTTTGCAACTATTCTGTATTACAACTATACTGTCGCAATTTTCTTACAAATAAATCAACTTTAACCCCTTGACAACTATAAGAGCATTTTACAACGGCGATTTATCCACGTTTTTCCTTTTTATTTTTTGACATTTATTCTCCAATTTTTAATACATTTTTCTTAAAAACATTCCTACATTTTCTTCTACACTACCAACATAAATAAATAACCTCGAAAATGTTGCTTTTTTTTTACAAATAAATAATCAACACAATAAAACGTATTGTTTTACTGTTATTGTTTTGCAACTATTCTGTATTATAACTATACTGTCGAAACTTTCTTTAAAATAAATCAACTTTGTCCCATTGAACCATTTACAACAGCAATTTCCCCACCACCTTACTTATTTAAAACATTTTTTTTATTTTTAATACACCTTTCTTAAAAACATTCATACATTTTTTTCTGCACTACCAACATAAATAAGTTTCCCCAAAATATGTATTTTTAACTTGCGTTACAAATAAAAAATAAGCACGACAATAAAACGTATTGATTTACTGTGCGTGTTTTCGGCGTTTCAATTGCTTTTTTTAGAGTTTAAATTATCCGAATAAACTATTGTTAATACTTTCTGGATTTTTTTACATCGTTCATTTCCGTTTAAGTTATTATAACGCAATTTCCTTACAATTAAATCAATTTTACTCGTTGACAATCATAAGAGCATTTTACAATGGCGATTTACCCACCGCTTTCATTTTCTTTTTAAATTATTCTCCATTTTTTAATACATCTTTCTTTAAAAATTCATAGATTTTCTTCTACACCACCAGCATAAATAACATCGAAAATATGTTTTTATTATTTACAAATAAATAATCAACGCTACAATAAAACGTATTGGTGTACGTTGTACGTTTCCAGCGTCCCAATTGTTTTTTTTTGCGTTTAAATTATCTAAATAAACAATTGTTAATACTTTCTGCTTTTTTAACATCGTTCATTTCCGCATTGTCTTAATTAGTTTTATTGACCTTATTATTAGCATATAAATTAAATATTTTACCCAATGGTGCATGAATGTTCTTATAAATAAATGAAAAAAGGGAAACGTTATTTTAATTTTCTATCAAAAAGCGGTTTTTAACATGGGAAGAGTGTTTTAACTATTCTGTACTTTCAACTAACAATTTCATTTTAAAAATGTATATAAACATTTGAATTAAACTTTAAGTTCCAGTGCACATTTACCTATAAGTATGGCAAACCACCTATAATTCAATTGTTGTAAGTTTCTATTTTCAAAAATTAAAAATTATAAACAGAACGGCATAGAAAGCTATCTATAATATTTTTTCATTTTAATATACTTTCATAGAAATTTTTCTGGTATATCACAAAAACTATTTTCTATACATCACAAGTGTCACGCTCATACATTAATTCCATAGCTGATATAACATACTGACCCAACAGGTCACGGGTAGTCTAGTTACTTATATCATCAGATAAAATAAAATGCCATTCAGAAAATTATCAGTTATGAATAAACATATATTTTGCTCGTGAACAAATATATCGAAAACATTTATTCAAAAACTTTAAGCGGTATAGATAAAGGATATCCTACAGCTTAGACTTTATGGTATTTTTCATCTATTTATAAATATATTCATCAATACATTTATAAATTAATAATATTCAAATATTTGTTTAAATTTTTATATTGTCGCAGTCTTAGGCATTATTACTTCAAGGTTTATAAATAAATGAATATTTCATTTTTTCTATTAATTTTAATGTCTTTTCAAACCATAAATATTTTAATATGTGAACTGCATCTATTACAATCTCATTTTATTGGGCTTGTATGTTTTATTTTTTACTGAACAACGTTGAAACAGGGTTAGAATGACCGTGTAACTTTTCCAGATATCAATAATTATATATCTACAATGTACGCCTCTGTACTGATGCGTGGTATTCACAAAGCAAATATGACTAATTCAGCGACTTCTCTTTTAATAATTAGTTAGTGATTATTGTTATAATTTAAACTTTAGTAGTTCATGTTACTTCAGCTTGATATTTACAAGGTGTCTATTATTGATCATCCAGCGATATCTCATCCAGTAATTGGCTATGTTACCAGACGCTCTTGTCTTAGAACGTTATGATATGTGTTTATATTATATTGAGAGGTTACTCCAAGTTTTTTAGGTTAGGATTTACAGGTAAAGCAAAAGGCTGTGAAACCAAAAATTAATTCTGAAATGTGTTTTATTGTTTTTTGTATACTCGAGATGACGCAGAATAATCTCAACTCATTTTTACCCCCAAACAATGCGCATTACCACTTCGAAAGTCATGAGCTAATATTTGTGATCGAGGGACTATGGGCAGTAGAGCAACAAGATGTTTGTTCAGATTACATTTTCATTCCGCGGTTAGAATCAATTCCAAATCCTAGCACTCTGATACAGAAAAGTTAATTAGAGTAAAAAACTTCCTGTATTAATCCTGTGTATCGCTTTATTGCAAGTCGATAGTTTCTTTTTAACTTGGGAATTGCTATGAAACACAGCGAAGTCACATTTGGTATAACACAGGAAGAGCATAAGAAAGTGCCTTACTTCTCTGACTTTTGCGAAATTTGAACAAATATTTTGAAAGTTATGCTAATTTTTCTATTTTCTGATAATTTTAAGTGAATAACTTTATTGCAAATGTCTAAAAATGTATATTCTCGGTAATAA